>NW_020664419.1:57706113-57785831 GCF_002925995.2 Terrapene triunguis | reverse complement strand
CCCTACATTTGAACCCTAAAGTTCAAAGTGGGGAATCAGCCTTGACAGCTACTTTTCTGGTTTAATATTTAAGTATTTATTAGTTCCTATATCGTTAACCTAATAAAATGCTACATTTTTGTGTGCCATAATGGCCTTCACATCAGCCCATGAGAATTTTGTTGAGAAAAGTTATTTGCATATAAGCAGTAGTCAGTTTTTAAACTTCAGAATTTTACTCTATGATAAAAATTATACATTTTTCTTCTTAAACACTTGTATTACCTAAAGGTGACCAAGACAATTTATTTGAGAACTGTCAACATAAAATGTCTAAATGAACAAAAACATTTTTTTCCAGACTGATAGCTTAAATCCAGTGTTTATAGTGAAGTTATAGTTCATGTCACAATTATAAATTACATTACAGGCACTTATCACATCTTAATATTAGAAGTGAGAACACACAATTAAATGGTCCATTTGTTTGTGCCTGAAATACCAGTTGCTGTGGACACATTCAAATGGGGACAGATTCCAGTGTTGTTGGAACGAGCAGACTATGATAACTTTATTGAACAAGGCCCTGATCCTGCAAGCTGTTCCTTGCAATGGACCTTTTGAAGTCAGTGAGGTTCTGTGCATTTGGGGGGGGGGTGGGGGGTGTCTTTAATGGAAGAATTTACCCAATGGCAAAATATGGGCAGATAGTCCTTTGTGAGTAAATTCAGATGATCCCAGCAGGGAACCAGAGAATACTCTGAGCATGGACTCCACAAAGCTACATGTTCTGATGTGTATTGCTGTGTTGTATTTGACCATCTTTTCTTGGGTACAATTTTGTGCTGCACCCCTGGGAGGAGCAGCAAAAAACTAGCAGCCCAGGTGCTAAGGGCCTAAGGTGGCCTCTGAAGGTATGTCTGACTCAAGCTCTTAGGGCTTAGGCTGTGCAACTAAAAGTAGCAGTGTAGACATTTGGGCTTGAGCTTGGGCTGGAGCCCGGCCTCTGAGACCTTCCCCCCTCACGGGGTCTCAGAGCTCAGGCCCCAGCCCAAACATGTACACTGCCATTTTATAGCCCTTGAGCCCAAGTCAGCTGGTGTGCTGCAGGTCTTTCATTGCACTGTAGACTTACCCTGATATGCACCGTAAGCCAGAGCTTGTGGCTATCTTACTCAGTTTATATGGTGGTGGATGAATTCTTCCCTGATCAGTTTGAAGTTTTCTAAGGTCCCATTATGCAGCTGCAGCGACATTGAAGGACCATGTCAGGAAGAAGAATCCCACCACTTGTGTCTAGAAATCAGATTTTCTGGCAAGTAAGCTGCCATCTCTTTTTAAAGGAGCTTGCCTTCCTTCGTGTCAACTATACGTGTAAGATCTGAAAACCTAAAGCTAATTTCTCTTTCCCAAGTTTTATCATAAACTTGTCCTAAGTCCAGCAAGAATTGCCAGCTGCTTATCTGGTATATAAATAGCATATATGAATATGTATGTAAAAGTTATGATTGCATCGTACAGGTAAGAAGACAATTACTTGTATGATACAGAGAAGAAAAATTTTAGTCTATCTACAACCACAATGTAATTGTATGGCATAAAGAAGGAAAGCTAACATACCTCACTATATACAGTCTACTAAAACCAGTGCATTCGAGGTCATGAAGCAATTTCAAGGCAAACGATGTAGAGAGGAAAACAGTTCTCTGTTAAATCCACAGGACCTTAATGTTATCTTTTCCTGTTATCTTGATTGTAATAACAAAAAGCCTTTTCTGTTGTATCGGTTCAATAAGAAAACAGAACTTCCTTCATGAAGGTGAAGAACTGGATGCAGATGTTGAAATCTCTGATAAAGTACATCTTTGCTAAATAAATGTTATCTGTAATGCTTTATTTTTCTGTATATTTCTAGATTCTATTTTTTGTCAAAAATCTCTAAATTACTCTTTTTGATAAATGCTCATTAAAAGATGGCCCAATATTTTTTCGACACTTAACTGTGTCTGTGGTATGAGCCTTTCTAGCAGAATTAATTTTTTTTAAAAAAAGTATATTCATGTGTGATTCATATTTTGATTTTTTGTATTCTGTCTTTCGAAGAATGCAGACTTGTACTGGATAAGATTTTTTTTTTTTTTTAATTAATTAAATGGAACTCATTCATGAGCAAAGGAAAATGACAGAGGCAGGAGTTCAAAAGAACCAAATCTCATTAACTCACTTTGCATTGGAAGATCATTAGTAATATATGTATTTATTGAATATAAATATTCTGTAGCCAAAATCTAAGTCAGTTTACCAACAATGAGTGTTGGAATGTGCTCCAAAGGAAAATTTTAAAGGAAATGGAGATTTTTCATTAATTTTTAATGCTTTATTAATAAATGCCTCATCCCAGATAATGAATAAGAACTGAGCTTGTTTTTAAAATTTCAGTTTCTGTGTTTTGAATTAGGAAGGCAAAAATGTCTTTCTCTATTGTTGGTCTCCACTGTACATCTGCGCCATCATCTTGGCATAATGAGTAGTTTGGGGAATTGCTATGTAGCGAGCCACCCATTGGAGCCAGCATTTCCCTTGTTAGGCAGTCTAAATGCTTGCTACGCTACTTTGTAATTTATGTCACTTGAATAGAAAGGAAAGACTTTTAGCAAGTTTTAGGGAAAAAATGTAAACCAAACCCTCTGATAGCATGAGAGCATAATACACAGTTAGCAGATGGTGATGCCATTTGTGATTTGTATATAATTATTATTCAGTTTTAGGTGGTACTTTGTTCTTTGTGCATGATGAGAAGATTCATTTGTACACATCATCATCTCCTCTGACATGTGCTTTAGTGACATTAAGCTGTGTTTTATTTCCTGCAGCAATAATAAGAGGGTTGTCTTCCCTAGCATTATTATGTTGTCATGCTTTCTGAGGTTGTCCTCACAGTACAAAGGAAATGTATCACATAGGGATATACTCCAAAATAACTAACATTTAACAGTCATGCTGCAAAGCAACTAGTTTTTTAATACTTCATTCTGCCTTCTTGCCAAGATGTGTTGGAGTATATCCTCATTTAATATTGGGCAGGCAGGCAAATAGTTCTTTGTAATTGTCTTCTCAAATATTAAATTTTATAAATTACTTTTAAAGAGTATCTTGAAAGATTGTAACAATGGAAGTTTTCTTATATTTCTAAGAGGAACATTTCAACCACTCTGACAGTTTATTGTAGAAATGTGGAAGATAATTTGGGGACAATAAAAATTGACTCATCTTTCAGGTAACTAAGATGGCTTCACCATGTTCCTTTCCGGACAAGAGTGGATAAAATGAATGATTGCTCTGGAGTCACTAGGGTGGTGTCTTTCAGAAGTATTGTCCTTCTGTATGCCTATAAAAAACTTGCTAGTTGACGTTGTCATGTTTGAGGAGTAAATGTGGGTAATTGGCACGTCTGTATTTCTATTAGCTAACACAAAGGTGTATTGCGCTTCCTTCTACCTGTTGTCTGTCTTTACAATATAAATTCTTTATGGGTTGAGATCAGCCCTTTATCTTTAATTAGAAGAAGCTTTGAATGTTGTTGGAGTTTCTGGAAATAAATACTATTTGGTAACATTTTTCTGATTGCGATTCTAATAGCATAAACCATAATTCTGTTATTTTGTTTCATCTGGAGGACAGTTGGGTTTCACCTAGAGTATACCTCAATCTGTTAAAATTCTCACTTTTTAGTAAATGACTTGTCTGCCCTTGCTTTTTATCCTTCTCTTGTTTCTACTTAAAAAAAGCTATATTTGAAGATGAGGTTACAGTATATTTCCAGTAAAGGTATCAATATCAAAGAATAGAGCATAGAATTCTTTTTTCTTTGGGCTTGTCTACATGGTGGGATAAAGCATAGGCATCGAATTCTAGTTTTCCCCAGGCATGCTCCATCCCTCCTCTGCCCGAGGCCCCACCCCTACTCCACCCCATTCCCTGAGGCCCCGCCCTCACTCTTCCTGCCCCCGCTCCATCCTCTCCCTGAGACCCCCGCTCGCTGCTCTCCGCACTCCTCCAAGTCCCTTCACGAGCTACCAATCAGCTGTTTGGCAGTGTTACCGAATAGCTGTTTGCCAGCATCCCTGATTAACTCATCAGGGGCACTGCCAAACAGCTGATTGGCTGTGGCAGCCCTGAACAGCTGTGGCTGGTAGGTGCTGAGCACCCACTATTTTTTTCCCCATGGGTGCTCCAGCCCTGGAGCACCCATGGAGTCAGTGCCTATAGAATAATGCGTACCATGGGGATGTGATTTCTAACATAGTAATGGTTTAGTACTAAGCTAAAGTGCACTAGGGAACCTTTAGTGCTCATCAGCAGTGTCTATATGGACCAATAAATGCCCAACATATTAGTACACTTTAGAACAGTGGTTCTCAACCAGGGGTACATGAACCCCTGGGGGGATGCAGAGGCCTTCCCCAGGGCACATCAACTCATCTAGATATTTGCCTAGTTTTACAACAGGCTACATAAAAAGCACTAGCGAAGTCAATACAAACTAAAATTTCATACCGACAATGACTTGTTTATACTGCTCTACATACTATACACTGAAATGTAAGTACAATATTTATATTTCAATTGATTTTTTATAATTATACGATTAAAATGAGGAAGTAGGCAATTTTTCAGTAATAGTGTGCTCTGACACATTTTAGTATTTTTATGTCTGATTTTGTAAGCAAGTAGTTTTTCAATGAGGTGTAACTTGGGGGTACGCAAGACAAATTGAACTCCTGAAAGGGGTACAGTAGTCTGGAAAGCTTGATAGCCATTGCTTTAGAAATCATACTCCATAGTGTGCATTGCCCTACTGTATAGACAAGCCTGTGGCCTGTTTACACTGTTTACTACACTGTTGCCCTCCAATTTTACCTACTTGAAATTTAGTCGTTAGCTTCTGAAGTGAGCCACTTTGGAAGTCATCTGTAATGCTTGGGGGAAAAAATAACCCTTCTCCATTATTTTGGAATGTTTCCTGAATTACTTTCTCTTACTAACCACAAAGCAAAAATGACTCACTTTAAGAAACTGTAGATACTAATCATTCACCATTCACGTAATAGCCAAAGGACTCTGAATAGAAAAAGAACCCAAAGATCTACCTTGTATCTGGAATCGGATCCTTTCTGCATTTCCCCCGTGGGATTACTTTAAGACTAATGAACTAGTTCCCTTTGGTCCTGACAGTTAGTATACGTGCAGGTATAGTAAGTAAAAGATTCTGCAATATTAATGGAGCAAGCCAAGTATCCTCCTCTTCACTGAAGAAAATAGAGGATGGGACTTCATCTATACCCAGAGAAGACAATGGGTGGGATTTTCCAGAGTTTAAGTGATGTAGAAGAATAAGTCCCATTGAAAACCAGTGGGACTTGTTGCTCCTAAGTCTCTTAGGCCTGGTCTACACTAGGCGTTTATGTCGAATTTAGCGCCGTAATATCGAATTAACCCTGCACCCGTCCACACCACGAAGCTATTTAGTTCGACATAGAGATCTCTTAAATTCGACTTCTGTACTCCTCCCCAACGAGGGGAGTAGCGCTAAATTCGACATGCCCATGTCGAATTAGGCTAGGTGTGGATGGAAATTGACGCTAATAGCTCCGGGAGCTATCCCACAGTGCACCACTCTGTTGACGCTCTGGACAGCAGTCCGAGCTCGGATGCTCTGACCAGCCACACAGGAAAAGCCCCGGGAAAATTTAAATTCCTTTTCCTGTCTGGGCAGTTTGAATCTCATTTCCTGTTTGGACATCGTGGCGAGCTCAGCAGCACTGGCAACGATGCAGAGCTCTCCAGCAGAGATGGCCGTGCAATCACAGACTAGAAAGAGGGCCCCAGCATGGACTGATCGGGAAGTCTTGGATCTGATCGCTGTGTGGGGCGATGAGTCCGTGCTTTCCGAGCTGCGCTCCAAAAGACGGAATGCAAAGATCTATGAGAAGATCTCTAAAGCCATGGCAGAGAGAGGATACAGCCGGGATGCAATGCAGTGCCGCGTGAAAATCAAGGAGCTGAGACAAGGCTACCAGAAGACCAAAGAGGCAAACGGACGCTCCGGAGCCCAGCCCCAGACATCCCGTTTCTACGAGGCACTGCATTCCATCCTTGGTGCGGCCGCCACCACTACCCCACCAGTGACCGTCGACTCTGAGGATGGGATATTGTCGACGGCCGGTTCCTCGGACATGTTAGCGGACGGGGAAGATGAGGAAGGAGATGACGAGGACGAGGCAGTCGACAGCGCTTGCAACGCTGATTTCCCCGACAGCCAGGATCTCTTCACCCTCACAGAGATCCCCTACCAGCCGTCCCCAGCCGTTAACCCGGACACAGAATCAGGGGAAGGATCAACTAGTAAGTGTTTTAAACATCTAAACATTTATTTTTAACAGAACTGGAATATTAACAATAACAACAATGGGTTTTTCATGATTTGTTTGCCCTAGGCTCTTAACGTTTAAGTCCTGGGCATTGCAACTATTGAAAAAAAACTCTAACAATGTCTGGTTTTGCATGATTGTTCTGCCCAAGCCGCTCTACTGTTTAGTCCCTGCCAGTGCAGCTACAGTAAAATGCGGTCTACATGTCTGGGGATAGAGCAGTAATCCTCCTGGGACATCTCCACGAAGCTCTCCTGGAGGTAATTTGAAAGCCTGTTCATCAGGTTCCTGGGGAGAGCGGCCTTATTGGGTCCTCCGTGGTAGGAAACGTTTCCGCGCCAGGAGACAATCAAGTACTCCGGGATCATTGCCCTGCAGAGCATGGCGGCATACGGCTCTGGTCTTTGCAGGCTTTCCCGAAGCATTCGTTCTTTATCGCTGTCTGAGATCCTCATGAGGGTGATGTCGCTCATGGTGACCTGCTTTGAATTAGGTAGGGGAATGTTAGTAGTGGGACTGCTTGCCCGTTCCTTTACAAAACTGTAACCGCCGGTTTACAGCCACGCGGTGGAGGTGGGAGAGGGGCAGCATACAAGGATCTTTCCCTGGGACAGCCGCGAGGGGGTGGGACAGGGGCAGAGTTGATGCTTGCCGGATTGCTGGCAGCAGAGACTGGCATTGCTTTCAAAGTGAAAGGAGGCCAGTGCTACTATTAAAGTTTTAAGCAGCCACAAGTCTACGGCTTACCATGTCTGCCCGCTACACAAATTCCGGTGTCCTGCCCCGCTTCTCAGATCAGCAGTGCAAGACCCCAGGCACTGAATGCGAGGGCCGAAAATTCGACCTTGTCCTGAGTGCGCATGTGATAGGTGCAGTGCATGGTCTTGTTCACAGAGAAAGACTATGTTCTTTGTTCACAACTACATTTATCTTTCTGAGGAATTCACTCCCTTTTTCCCATTCCCACAGCCACATCTGCGACTGTCTTCCAACCCAGCCTTGCATCACACACCCAGAGGCTAGCGCAGATTAGGCGGAGGAAGAAGAGGATGCGGGAGGACATGTTCTCAGAACTAATGGGCTGCTCCCGAGCCCAGGCAGCACAGCAGACCCAGTGGAGGGAGAATTTGTCCCAAATGCACCGGACACACATGGAACGTGAGGAGAGGTGGCGGCAGGAAGACCAGCAGGCGACTCAAACGCTGCTTGGACTTATGAGGGAGCAAACGGACATGCTCCGGCGCCTTGTTGATGTTCTGCAGGAACGGAGGCAGGAGGACAGAGCCCCGCTGCAGTCTATCAGTAACCGCCCTCCCCCGCCACCAAGTCCCATACCCCCCTCACCCAAAGTCCAAAGAAGGAGGGGTGTCAGAGTCCGTGAAAACTCTCACTCCACCCCTGCAGACTGCTCAAGCACCAGAACGCTCTCATTCCCCAAAATTTGAAAAGTCCATTCCTTCCCGCCTCACCCAAGCCCCCGTCCAAGTTTCACCCCCCAGTTTCATGTGTGGTTGTTAATAAACATTACGTTTCTGTTCATTACTGTTTCCATCATGTTCTTTAGAGGAGAGTCTGTCTGAAGGGGGGGGAAGGGGCTTGGTAATTGGACAGGACAGTCACCTTTAGCAGGGTACAGAGGCAGGGGCAGGTCCAGCAGCAGGGCACATACACAGTGCAGTGACTAGTTACCCTGGTCAGTCTGGGAGGTGGTTTTCCTGTTCTGTGTGTGTGTGGGGGGGTTGCTCTGTGACTTTGTGGCGGGGGAGGGCAGTTACAGATCTTATGCCGCGGTCCTTATCCTGGATCACAGAGCCACGCAGCAGGGGATCTGTAACCCTCCTCCCCCTGCCAGAAAGTCACATAGCCCCCACATACACGCAGTCCCGATCAGGAGGGCTGGCAGGCTCCGTTGAAACAACCAGTCCACTACTGCGGAGCCTGTCATTCCTGGAGTTTAGAAGCATCATTTGCATCAGTACACTACACCCGCTCCCCACCACAGTCTGCGTCCCAGGTTTAAAACATTCCCGCGAAAACAGTAATACAGACAACGGTGTTCATTAACAAAATAGAACTGAATTTATTTTTTTGGAAGGGGGTGAAGGGGGTATGTAACTGCAGAGGATAGTCAACATTAAGTGGGTAAAGGAACGGGGGCAGGTTCAGCTTCTCTGTAGACAAACTTAAAAGTCACTGGTTACCCTGCTCACTCAGGAACCTAGCTTTCAAAGCCTCCCGGATGCACAGCGTGTCCCGCTGGGCTCTTCTAATCGCCCGGCTGTCTGGCTGGGCGTAATCAGAAGCCAGGCTATTTGCCTCAACCTCCCACGCCGCCATAAAGGTCTCCCCCTTGCTCTCACAGAGATTGTGGAGCACACAGCAAGCTGCTATAACAATGGGGATATTGGTTTCGCTGAGATCACAGCGAGTCAGTAAGCTTCTCCATCTCCCCTTGAGATGGCCAAAAGCACACTCCACCACCATTCTGCACTTGCTCAGCCGGTAGTTGAAGAGTTCTTTTTCAGTGTCCAGGGCGCCAGTATAGGGCTTCATGAGCCAGGGCATTAGCGGGTAGGCTGGGTCCCCGAGGATCACTGTAGGCATCTCCACATCCCCAACAGTTATTTTGTGGTCCGGGAAGTAAATCCCTTCCTGCAGCCTTCTAAACAGACCAGAGTTCCTGAAAACACGAACGTCATGAACCTTGCCTGGCCATCCGACGTTGATGTTGGTAAAACGTCCCCTATGGTCCACCAGTGCTTGCAGCACCATTGAAAAGTAGCCCTTTCGGTTGATGTACTGGCTGGCCTGGTGGTCCGGTCCCAGGATAGGGATGTGAGTTCCATCTATAGCCCCACCGCAGTTTGGGAATCCCATCGCGGCGAAGCCATCTATGATGGCCTGCGCGTTTCCCAGGGTCACTACCTTTGAGAGCAGTACCTCAACGATTGCGTTGGCTACTTGCATGACAACAACCCCCACGGTAGATTTGCCCACGCCAAAGTGGTTCGCGACTGACCGGTAGCTGTCCGGCGTTGCAAGCTTCCAGAGGGCTATGGCCACTCGCTTCTGGACAGTCAGGGCTGCTCGCATCCGGGTGTCATTGCGCTTCAGGGCAGGGGACAGCAACTCACAAAGTTCAAGGAAAGTCCCCTTCCGCATGCGAAAGTTTCGCAGCCACTGGGATTCATCCCAGACCTGCAGCACTATGCGGTCCCACCAGTCCGTGCTTGTTTCCCGGGCCCAGAATCGCCGTTCCACAACATCCACATGACCCATTGTCACCGTGATGTCCTCGGTGCGGGGTCCCGTGCTTTCTGACAGGCCTGTGCTACTCTCAGACTTCAGGCCCTCACCGCGGTGCCGTAGCCTCCTCGCCTGATTTATCTGCATCTGTCTCTGGGAAAGGTGGATGATAAGCTGCGAGGCGTTGACAATGGCCACAACTGCAGCGATGGTCGCAGCGGGATCCATGCTTGCAGTGCTGTGGCGTCCGCGCTGTCACTGACCAGAAAAGTGCGCGAACTGATTTCCCGCCGGCGCTTTCAGGGAGGGAGGGAGGGAGGGAGGGCGGTAGTGACGGACGGATGACGACAGTTACCCAAAAGCACCCTCGACACATTTTTTTACCCAGAAGGCATTGGCGGCTCGACCCAGAATTCCAATGGGCAGCGGGGAGTGCGGGAACTGTGGGATAGCTGCCCACAGTGCACCGCTTCCAATGTCGACGTTTTCCCCGTTAGTGTGGACTCACAAAGTCGAATTACTGTCCTTAGTGTGGACACACACGTTCGACTTTGCAATATCGATTCCACATATTCGATTTAAGTGAAATCGAACTACTCTCGTAGTGTAGACATACCCTTAGGCACTTTTGAAAATGCCAAACAATGTTTTTCCTATGTGTGATAGATTGGTTTGAGTAATTCTTGGGTGAGATGCCCAGAGGCTTCCAGGCATGGTTGCATTGAAAATTAAAATCATAAAATCAGAGAAATATAGGGCTAGAAGGGACCTTGAGAGTTCATCTAGTCCAGCCCCCAGTGTGGAGGCAAAAATGTATTCTTGTTAGTGTTGTTCCTTATTTTCATAACACAGAATGCAAATATAATAAAATGACCTACCCTTTTTTCTTGTCTCAGACTGAACAAAAGCCCTTTTACTTTGTTCGCATTAAAGTTGTAAACAAGTTTAATTACTTTTTCAGCATGTGCTAAACTATTCAGCACTCTTAAATAATTCTGGGATTCTGAATTACATGATTGTTTAAGAACTGTGATAGGCACCTTTTTATACTGTGACTATGTAGGGAATTGACTCCGTGGACTGAATTTTTCCCTGGTGTAACTCCATTGACTTCAATAGTTATACCGGGGGGGGGGAAATTCCCTTGTGGTATTATATATTCTCAATTACTACAGTCTTTACTATCTTTGCTACAGCTGTTACTATCTATATTTTTATCACTACTGTGCTGTTTTATTAGAATGATTATTGGATTTGTGGAAGCATAAATAGTTTGTTTACTGCAATAAAAATAGTTTGTAGAAAATGTTTAACAGCTTTTTAGGGTGTGAGAATACGGCTATTCTTTTACAATATGTGTCTATGAAAGAAATAAAGGTGGCATAATGTCCTGATAATACACTGTATTGTATGGAGTAGTACTGTATATACTATATTATGATCTCAGTAGATTAAAATTCATTTGATCTACTGTAGATTAAATTTTTATGATAGTCACATTTAGGCAGACCATTTCATCAATTTGTTGCTAAATGTGTTTGAATGACTAACAGAAACATCCACCATTCTGACTGTCAGTAGGAATAATGCTGCTATTCTCAAAAATCACAGCAGATCGTAATTATTTACCGTCATTCTGAATGTCTACAAACAGTCAGGTACTGAAAACATTGTCAGAGAATAGAATTTACGGTGAAGGGGTTCTTTCTCCTAGTACATAAAATGTGTGTCAGTGTACTGTCTGTGTGTATGCAAGTAAAGTAGATGCTATCCAGAGGAAATACTTATGGGGAAGAATAAATAGGAATCAAACACAATACTAGGTGAAAACAAGGCTATAAGAGAAGAGCAAGAGACCTTGTGACAGCAAATTTCCAGGGCCAAGAAGAAAGGTTGTAAATCCATTAGGGCGAAAGCACCCCATAAACAGTTGATTATCAAGTGTGCCTGGAAAAGTGCCTTTGCCACAAGGGAGGGGTAAAGAAACCTCACCACTTAGATCCCAGCTGAGTTGCCCTTGGGAGAGCCATTTCTGACCAAAATCCACCATGCTGCTCTCCTGCAAATTGCCCTTTCAGGGCCTGGTGGAAGGAATCACCTAGCACTCTTGAGACTTGCTTATATTGCCGCAGCTCAGCCATCATGACATTGCTGGAAGCTACTGAAGTTTACCTGTTGGGGTTGTTGAAAGGACAAAGGTGTCAATGGATCTGTGTTCTAATCGTGCCACCTGTCAGTACCCGGCCCCGTGTGGGGAAGCTAGTGATCCTCCTAGCCAACCGAATTCCGAAAGCTCATATTTGAAGAATCCTGGTATCGCTGCTTCCGGTAACCCTAAAAATGTGCAATCCCATGGCTTCCATACCATTGGGGCCTGCACTCTGAGTTTTACAACTCAGCGTTGAGGGTTTATTGACAGCCAAGTGGTATTTAATCAGCAGTCTTGCTCATCAACATGCTACTGATGTGATCTGCATACAGGGATATACATTGTTGAGTAGTGCCCGCTAACCACGTTCAGTGGTGGGCTCCAAGAGCTCCATTTGGCCACTAAGAATGCTGTTGCTTGGCTTGATGAATATGCAGTCGCTAAATAAAGGACACCAATCTTTGTGACATTCCTGTTAAGAGAGTCACTACCTTCATGCTTCCATTTGGAGTTTACGTATTTCAGTGTGTCAGCTGCCCGCCCTCTCTCCTTTCAAATTCTCCATCCAAAGACGCTAAATGCTAACCCATATAAACAAAGGGGATTGCCACCCACTGATTGACCAGGAAATTAAAGAAGAGAAAAAGAATCTCTCTCTTGTCTTTGGGGCATTTGTCTGTAGAGCACTTGGGCACATTGTTGACACATAACAAAATAACTGATGTTAATCTCTAACCAGAGAAAATAACTTGGGGCCATGTGGTCCCTGTTGTGAAGGCCTTGTAATGTGAAGAATGCCCTGGAAAGGCAAAAGCTTTAATGAAAGAATAATCCATACGACCACTTAAATATACCAGGCCCTCTGTACCAAATCTGTGAAAAATAGGGTGCAGTCAGTATTGAGGAGTCTTCAGGGAAGAGGTGCTGTATACAGTATTTTCCCTTAACAAAGGGGGAGAAGTTGCACTGAAATTTGCTGTATAAACAAGTGCTGCATTAATTCCTCCCACTATGTCTGTGTGAACCCCTTTGGAGCTGTCATGTAAGCGGAGGTGCAACAAATACAAAAGGCAAAAGAGCTAGTTCTGATAGTCCGCGGTGGGAGTTCAAAGCCAGCTGCTGTTTGTTGTTGTTTTTATTACAGAAGTGTCTAGGCCCCAATTAAGGATCAGAGCCCCATTGTGCTAGGTGCTGTGTGCACATGTAATTCAAAGAGAATCCTTGCCCTAAATAGATTACAATCTTAACATAACATGGGACAGTGAGTTAAAAAAACAAAACGGGAGGGATGATAAAATCACAGCATGGGGATACCTACCTACTGCCAACGATTTTCAGGTTTTTGAGTACAGTCCACAGGTTACTGGTCTGCTGTAAATGTGTTTTTTCAGAGACTTTCACTGCCTGCTTTGTGAGGGTAGGTTATGGGTGTTCTTAAAGAATCACTAGCAGAGACTCTGCTTAAGAAGTCATCTGTCATTATTTATAATTGTGCCAACCATCAGCCTTATATATTTCAGTTCCTAATTTTAGGCACCCAGTTTTCACAATTTTGACAATAGTTCTTGGCTCAGTTTAAACCAAAACCTTCCTTTTCTTTTAATACCTGTTATTTTAACACAATTGATAAAGAATAAAATACAATCTCTCATAAGGATACAGTGCCACTGTCCCTTATTCCTACGGCACGTCATGGTCATTGGACTTTCCCCGTGCCTGTGTTGACTCAGATACAGGCTGCAGTGGCATTTCTTATGGGTTGTCTCATCTGAAGGCTGCAGGGTTGGTACAGTTTCTCCCTGCCTGTATCTCATAGAGGACAAAGGGTTTCCTTCTTTTCAAAGATGTACCTCCGTGACATTATGAAAACAATCTAAGGCTCAAATGCTCTCATTAAAAACAGTGTTTATTAAGAGTAGGCAAAGAAAAGTAGATTGAAACAAAAGAAACAGTATGTGTAGCCTATCAAGTATTACATTCTGCAAATGGTAATCTGGATAGGTATCATTCTTGTAGTTACAGAAGAATAAGGATTACCTGCAGGGTACTCAATTATTTTTTGTAAAGGTCCACACTACTTGGTCAAGGTCTAGACTCCAGAGAAAATAATACAAAAATAATTACAGTAATGGTGGTAATAAATAAATAAATAAGATTTTTGCGGTCCATTTAAAAGTGTCTGGCAGTCCGGATTTGGTCCGCAGTCCACCTATTAACTACCCCTGATTGTGTATCCTTTTCCCACAGCAAGTCAATGACTCCAATTTCAGGTGTCTGTATCATGTCTTCCCCCAACTCAGATGTTTCAAGACTACTCAGTGATATGTCTAAGATAAAAAGCAAGCTGTAAAAATACTTAGAAATGTCTTTTCTGATGTTCTTTAGATATCATCCTGAAGGAAAAAAGGGCATGAGACCCTTTTCTTTCTTTTTTTGATTTTAAACATCCATTTTAGGTCACTCAAACATTATCAATTTAATTTTTTCTTATAATTTCTTCGTTTCTACTGTACATTAAATATTAAAGTCAAATGATCACAGGCACATCCGAGAGTGTTTAAACAATTTAAAATATGTCTCTTACATCCAATTAGGAGTTACAATGTTGATCATATAAATACTATTATGTGGAGATTAATCTCTTCATTTATGCAGGTGGCCACCAATATACTTCCATTAGAATAAACTATGCAAGTTCCCCTATGTATTGATGGAAGAATAGGAATCATATGTTAGGGTTACCATATTTCCACAAGCAAAAAAAGAGGACACTGGGGGGGGGGGAGGAGCCCCGCTCTAGCCCCGCCCCTACCCCACCCCCATCCACTCCCTCCCACTTCCCACCCCCTGATTGCCCCTCTCAGAACCCCCAACCTCCCCCGCTCCTTGTCCCCTGACTGCCTCCTCCTGGGACCCCTGCCACTAACTGCCCCCTAGGACTCCACCGCTTATCTAAGCCGCCCTGCTTCTTGTCCCCTGACTGTCCCCTCCTGAGAACGCCCTACGACCCTACCTGTCCCCTGACTGCCCCGACCCTTATCCACACCCCCACCCCATATTCACACCCCCGCCCCCAGACAGACCCCCGGGGACTCCCATGCCCTATCCAACTGCTCCCCGCCCCCGACAGGACCCCCCAGAACTCCTGACCCATCCAACACCCTCTGCTACCTGCCTGCCTCGACCCCTCTCCACACCCCTGCCCCCTGACAGTCCCCCCAGAACCCCAGACCCATCTAACCCCCCCTGCTCCCTGTCCCTGACTGTCCCAACCCCACTCCACACCCCTGCCCCTCTGACAGCCCCCCCAGACCCATCTAACCCCCCCGCTCCCTGTCCCTGACTGTCCCAACCCCTCTCCACAACCTTGCCCCCCTGACAGCCCCCCCCCAAACTCCCGACCCATCCAACCCCCCCTCCCTGTCCCCTGACCAGGGCCGGCTTTAAAGAGCTCAGGAATCGGGCTGCGCTCCGGCCGGGGTTGCGGGGCTTGGGGCCGGGCCGGAGGTGCTCGGCCGGCGCTGCTGGGGCCCAAGCCGGGCCGGGGGTGCTGGGGCCCGAGCCGGGTCCGGGCTGGGGGTGCTGGGGCCCGAGCCGGGCCGGGTCCAGGCTGGGGGTGCTGGGGCCCGAGCTGGGCCGGAGCCGCTGGGGTAGCCAGGTGCCGCTGGGGCAGCCGGGCCGGAGGGAGCCACTCGGCCAGGGCCGCGCCTCCCCGGAGCTCTCCTCCTCGTGCCCCCCCGCCCCAGCTTACCTGCTGCTGCCTCCCGCTTGTCCCTGCTTCTTTTCAGACTTCCCGCGAAGATCTGATTCACGGGAAGCAGGGGAGGGGGAGGAGCAGGGGGGCAGAGCGTTCAGGGGAGGGGAGGAGAGGGAAGACAGCTGCGGGCCGGACAGCATGGTAAGGCTGCAGGGGATGGGGGGAGCCGGGAAGGGGCTTTGGGTGCCCAGCGGCGCTTGGCCGCAGCTTTTCTATCTATAAATAGCCGACCGGAGGGAAATCCCGGACATTTTTAGATTTTTAAAAATCCCCCCCGGATGGCTATTTATAGACCAAAAAGCTGGACATGTCCGGGGAAATCCGGATATATGGTAGCCCTATCATATGTAGAGTGCAAAAATATAACATCACTGCCACTACATAAATCCTTTCAGTGCCTTTTTCAAGTGTTTAGTAGCTTCATATGTGTAGATGCACCACTATACTGTCACCTGAAATTGATGTCTTAGAACAGAATTTACTAATGGCTGGATGTTGAAAAGAGTACGTGAACAACAATAGTAATAAAAAGGAAAGATAGAGTTGTTTGAGAAATAAATGTTAAACACGAAAATCCTTAATAAATGTTTAAACCAATCTATCATCTGGATTACAGAGAATGGAGACACACTATTAAAGTTATACTGTGCATAAAACTAAGTTAAAACAATCAACATTAACCTTGTTTTCCTGAATTAATTGAGAAACGATATACAAGTGGTTTGTTGAGCAGCAAAACAGAAAAAAATTAATCTGAGCTAAACTAGAGAAGATTTTAGATTTAGTAACATGTTGAGATGAACAATAAGGCCTTTAAAAAACTGACTTTAATTCAGGGTAACAATCTTGCAATAATTGACGAGACAAATGAAAGAAGTAGCTGTCAGAGAGGCACAACAGAAAATTACCCGGAAAATTGTTGCTAATTTGGGATTTTGGTTAAATGTGATTTGGTACTGTGACAAAGTTCCTCTTCTATCTTGGTGAGTCCTGCGCTTATTGGCAGATTTTCTTGCCTCAGAGATTCACCATGTGGGTTGGAGAACAGCCCAGAGACCTTCCCCTCTGGAAGAACCCACAGTCCAGGTCAATTGGGAGGTTTGGGGGGAACCCGGGCCCGCCCTCTACTCCGGGTTCCAGCCCAGGGCCCTGTGGACTGCAGCTGTCTATAGTGCCTCCTGTAACAGCTGCATGACAGCTACAACTCCCTGGGCTACTTCCCCATGGCCTCCTCCAAACAGCTTTCTTATTCTCACCACAGGACCTTCCTCCTGGTGTCTGATAACGCTTGTACTCCTCAGTCCTCCAGCAGCACACCCTCTCACTCTCAGCTCCTTGCACCTCTTGCTCCCAGCTCCTCACACTCACACCACAAACTGAAGTGAGCTCCTTTTTAAAACCCAGGTGCCCTGATTAGCCTGCCTTAATTGATTCTAGCAGCTTCTTCTTAACTGGCTCCAGGTGTCCTAATTAGCCTGCCTGCCTTAACTGGTTCTAGCAGGTTCCTGATTACTCTAGTGCAGCCCCTGCTCTGGTCACTCAGGGAACAGAAAACTACTCATCCAGTGACCAGTATATTTGCTCTCTACCAGACTCCTGTACCTCACTGGTCTGGGTCTGTCACAGTACGAAATCGGTTCATTGAAGCATGCCAAGGAAATACTAGAAGATTTAAAGGATCAGGGATATCACTGAGTAGTTTGTAGTGTCTTTTTGTTTCTGTTGTTTATTTTTAGCTGTTGACTGGATAGTCATCTTAACTTTGAATTACTGTTTGCCCTTCCAAATCTTGACATTTCAAACTGACTGGTTTTTGGATGTCATTGTTAATCTGGTTTTAGTTTGATTATTCTGGGACTTTGAATATATTGTTCACCCTATTTTTTAAATCATTTCTCACTGAATCATTTTGGCATTTGTAATCCAAATTCAGCCCTAGGGTAAGTGGACCAATTTGAATAGACTTTTAACGAGAACTGTTCCCACTTTGGTCAAGTCTGAAGTTGCCTCCCCATTTATTTATTTATTTATTTGCTGATCTGTTTGGTATTTGTTTTATTTGTAATGGTTTTGTTAACATTTAATTATGATTGTATATAATTTTCAATTATTTTCAGGATTAAGTAACGACTTGTACTTTGTCAGTTTAAATTATGATGCTTAATTGTATTCATTTCTGGGTCACCCATAGTATTTCTGGGAGTGGCTAATGAGGTGATCCTTTCTGACCCACCCTCAAATAGTCTCTGTTGGGAAGCCTTTTGGTACCCAAAGACCAGCCATAAGCTGAAGAGGTGATAGCAAATAACCGATGATGGTTGAGAAAAAACTATTGTGATTAATCCTTGATTTTAGCAACTGGTTTAGGTCTGAAGGCTACCTTGATGACCAAAAAACTAGAAACCTAAATTTTTTAAAATGGAAAAAAAAAAAGAGTAAAGCATTGGCTTTTTTCTACTACCCTGTATTTCCCTCCAGTTTTCATCACACCTTCTACATCTTTTCTTTGCGCCATGCCTTTCCCTGTCTCTATATTCTCATCTCTCAGAACAGATACTTTTTTTTTTAGCCCTATCTGTAAAAGTGACCATCTTAATATATTTGCTTGCTAGTAAAAGGCTTCTTGTACATTATTGTCACTCAGACACAATCAGTATTCTTCCTATTTTTACTTGGTCAAAACCTGGCATATATTTTCTGGTGACTGTTTTGTCTCTGTAGCTGATCCTGGAGGGTATTCTTTTCTTGAGCAGACTTGCCCCTTGGGTGCTGTGCAGTGTGGCTGTTATATTTAACTCTGTATTTAAATTGTCTTCTTTTTTGTTTCATTTGACTGGCTCACGGTTCAGTATGTTTCACCCAGCCAACTTAAATTACCGTTTACATTATCCATTTATATAACCTTTATGTATGAGCAGACTTTTCTTCCTGTGATATTATAGTTGTGATTTTTTTTTATTATCCATATTAATAATTATTTGGATCCCTTTTAGTTTTCTTTGTCCCTGGATTCTTTCAGTTTTACACAACTTGTCAATTCCTCTTATTCATAAGCGTTATATTTTTTTCACTTTCTTATCCCAATTTTTTTCTTCTCTCCCATCAGTGTGTGATTTAGTGTTTAGGGACCACTTTTTAGCCTAATTCTTTCTCACCTTATAAAATGCTCCATCACACACCTACTGTATCTCATATATATCTTGATTTTATTCAGTTGTATGACAAAATATAGGACCTCAATCTTGTGGGTGGTTGATCCTTTCCATGTTGTTGTTTAATCTTTCTTGTTGATCCTTCGTTTCACGTGTGGTAGCTTAATTTTTCCCCTAGCAGCTGCTTGTAATGTATTTGCTCTCTTCAAAACCCATTCTGTTTTTCGTTCTTCTAGGTCACCTTGGTAAAATGATTAAATTGAGTTTTTGAAATATATTGTCAGTCACCCTGAAAAGAACTGGAACACTTCTGGCTTTTATTTCACAATCAGATCTGGAAAGCTCAGTAGGTACATTGCAGTGACTTTGTGGGCTCTGGAAAAAAAACACTTTCTTCTTCAAGCGCTGGTCCCTATGTGTATTCCACCAGTGGTACCCAGGTTCTCCATGCACCTAAGACCAGAAGATTCTTGCTAGCTGTGTCTGTTGGTCTGTACCTGCACCCTTGCTCTTCTTGTGGTCTGTGCCAAGTATGTAAGCGGCAGAGCAGACCAACTGCCTCTCTAGTTCCTTCGTACTTCCACATGGTCTGAGCTGGAAGTGCCCTCCAGTGCCCAGAGCTGATCCTTTGTCTTCAATCTGTAAATATTAAAGATTTGTTCTGCTGTTAGTGTTTAGTTTATTTAGTTAAAAGCCTCCTCCCCCTAGGGGAACCTGCCCTGCCTCCCCGGTACAGGTTTTGGATTATGCCCAAGTTACTGGGCTTTAAAAATTGCATCTCCTGACCTCACTACTTTTTGGACAGAGACAACCACCAATGGTGCCTTTACTGCCTAGGAGATGCCCATGTCTCTGCAAAGTGCAGTATTTGCCCCTGCTTTCCCAGCCAAACTTGGCAAGTGCTGGAACTCTGGCTTAGTAAACATCTTATGGAGAATGCAATGAGGCCTCAGTCAGACCCTAGCTAGGGGGTCCCCCCGGTACTTCAGGAACAAACCTTCTAGCACCACATTGTCCGACTCAGGAACAGGGAAGAATAAGGCTAAGGACTCTTCTCTTTGATCTTCCCAAGAGAGCAGGAGACACTCTGGAGAGCAGGAGACAAGGAAAAGAGCAGATCCCCCGACTAAGTCCACCTCTAAGAGGATGGTTTCCCTCCCCAACTCCAAAGTTGGATGAGTCTTTTTGTTTACATCCCGAAGACTTAGTCGGAGAGCCTCATTATCCTCCACAAAAGGCACAAAAGAGCAAGGGTACCTTGGTACCAGCTTCCACATAGACAATAGCACTGGCTCTTGTACCAGCCACACGTAAACACTGGGACTAAAAGCTGGGAGAACCACTGGTACCAGTCAAGGACAGTCAGCGGGATGGCCATGCATCATCACTGCAGAAGGAAACAGTGATCACTGAGAGCTCTGGCAGCACATGGAGACAAGACTCTACATCTCCCAAGAGGGATAGAGACATATACTGCCTTGAAGGGATATTTTTGTCCTCTCAGTCCTACAATCTCCCTTACTGGTGGAATCAGTCCTTACCAGTGAAAGTCTGACTCCAACAGATAAGGCAGACTACAGGAAGAGAAGTTCATCCCCTATCCAATCCACCAGCTGTAGCATCCTGACTTCATTGCTAATGGAAATGGACCCAACTTTTTCCTCATCAAGAGGATTGGATGGGGCTGAAGGACGGACATCACCTCCACCAAGAGAGGTCAGCCCAGACAGGAGATTGAGAGTCTCCTAAACTCAGCCTCAACCTCATATACTGGGACATCTTCCTCAGGACTTCTTGGAGACTTCTCTGGACTACCTTCAACCCCTCGTACTGGCCCTATTAGGGTTCATGGGACCTGTATACATGGTTCCTGGAGACCATGAGGTTCTACTGGGAATCACATCACCTCCCCCCTCCAAGAGATCAGCCAGAATATCCCCCAGAGCCCAGGAAGTGGAGGAGGAGTATGATGAACAGGTACTGACAGAGGTATTATCCTCATCTCCAGATGAGGCAGTTGCTCCAGCTTCACCAGATGACCTCAGACAATTTCAAGAGCTGCTAAGAAGGGTGGCAGATGAAATCCAAATCTCTCTAGAAGAGGTTCAAAGGAGATACATCACAAGCTCATGGATGTCTTACAAACAACAGAATCTAGTTGGGTAGTGCTTCTTGTGAATGAAGCCATCTTGGATCTGGCAAGAGCCATGTGGCATATGCCAGCAACCTGTGCACTTGCTCCCAAGAGGGCAGAGAAACAATACTTCATCCTCACTAAGGGAGCAGAGTTTTTATTTACTCATTCTGCCCTAATGTCATCCGTTGTTCAGGCAGCCACTGAAGAACCAGGCAACAGCACCCAAGGGCTACTCCTGCCATAAAGGGGCCAAGCACTTGAAACTTCTAGGGAGGAAGGTATTCACATCCATCAGCCTCCAATTTTGAATATCCAACTACCAAGCGATTCTGGCCAAATACGATTTTATGAACTAGTCCAAGTTGTTGGACTTTTATAAAGATAAACTCCCGCAAGAAGATAGGGCTCAGCTTCAAGCCCTTATTGATGAAGGCAGATTGATAGCCAGAACCTTTTTATAGGCTGCTGTCATGCAGCTGACATGGCATTGAGATTAATGATGATGGTCACAGTTATGGGCTGTGAATCCTGGCTACGCTCTTTGCGGTTCCCAGGAAGGTCCAAAATATGATAGAGGACACATGCCCTTTGATTAAACCAACCTCTTCAGTGAAAAAACATACAAGTCTTTACATTCACTCAAAGATTCCACAGCAACTCTCTGCTCCCTGGGTGTGTATATACCCCAGCCCCAAAGGGGGGAATATCATAAGCACAAGCCATTGCCACAGCCCTTCTGTCACTAGCAGTCTCATGAGCTGCCTCAGAAGCAACAGAGGGTGCAATAATCTAGATTAACTGCTCCTACCATTTCATCCACATCCACTCAACCTCACTTCCCAGCCAATAGATACTTTTGACAGGATGGATTGGGAGCTGCAAACCAGTATTGATACCATCTCCACCTGACACTGATGTCCATTTTGGCATTTAGCTAATACAATTTTCATACACTGGAGGATGACAACAGACAAGTGGGTGCTGGATACCATCCTTGCTGGCTATATCATTGGGTTCATCTACTTATCCTTCTTCAGGAACTACTCTCATGAGGAGATTCTCCTGCAGAAAGTGGAATCTCCTCTCCGACAGACTATTAGAATGAGTATGACTGCAAAATCAGGGGAAAGGATTATATTCAAAATATTTCCTGATTCCCAAGGAAAATGGAGGATGGAGATCCATTCTTGACCTCCATCAGCTCTGGTTATTTGTAAATTGAGACTCTTCATGGTCACATTTAGCATCAGTAATTCTGTCCCTTGATAAAGACAGGTTGTTTCACAGCTCTCCACATGAAAGATGCGTACTTTCATGTGGATATCCACCCTTCTCACAGAAGGTTGCTCAGGTTTGTGGCTTAGTACAGAATTGTGCCATTCGCACTTGTAGTCGGTGCTGAAATGCCCAGTGAGGCTGTGCGCCAGTGAATTGTGAGTGCCAGGAGGTACACTGCCAACAGGCTAGCGTGCACTAGGATGCACCATTTCTACACTTGTGTGTCCCAAAATCCCAGAGTGTTTCTGGAGTGGGATATTTTATTTAATTCACCTGATACTACTTTGAGGTTCTTGCTTGGAATTTGGTAGAGAAGATGGAAAGAGAATTAAAATATTTATGTTGTTGGTTTCCTCATGGAAATAGGCAATGCTTAAAAAGGCTAGCATTACGCTGTAAATCAATGAGGTGCACCTCAGCTGTTGACTGCATAACCATCAGCTGTACCAGGATTCTTAGTACAGTAGGACAGATATATGTCATGCATCTATATCCAGGATTTACTGTGTTTAGTCCTCCATTATAATCCTTCTTTCCCTTCTCTCATTTTAAGAAAATCACAGCATTATAATCCCAAATCTTTTCTTGTCATTAACATACATGAATGATTTCTCATATTTTGTTTCTCCATGCCACTAATGTTAGGGGGCTCAGTTCTTTTCCAAAAATGAACTGACACACATCTGGTTATTAGTAATAATTGTGTTACCAGTGGGACCGTTCCTGAGTCAACAACCGCTTTTGGACTGTAACCTAATAAAATTGCTGTGGGTTCTGTGAGATAACTCTGGTTATCTTAAAATTCTATTTGTTGTTTTCCTCCAAAATTTTAATCTTAAGGCATTTCCACTGTGTATGCAGAAAGGGCCCTATTTCCCCTCATCCTCTCCAATATTTGTAACCTTTTAAAATATATTTTCCTTAGTTTAAATCAGTGTTCCCAAAACTTTCTACCTCGTGCCCTCCCTTACCTCTGTCCACGCCCTCCACAGCTGCAGTTGGGAGCCAGGAGTGGGGCCAGGGTTGTGGGCTGGGAGCGGAGCCAGGAGTCAGGGTCTGAAGCCGGGGCCGCAGCTGGGGAAGGGGCTGGGGCTGGGCTAGGAGCATAGCTGCAGTGGGGCCAGAGGGTGGGGGGCGTGGCTGGGGCCAGGAGCGGAGTCATGGCTGGGCCGGGAGCCAGGGGCCGAGGCCGCAGCTGGGAGCAGTGCCGGGAGTGGGGCTGCGGCTGGGAGCAGAGCTGTGGCTTCCATCCCAAGAAACTCAGTGTGCTTTACAAACATTATCTTTTAAGCTCCTAACACTATTTCCAGGTTACAGATGAGAAAGTGAAGCACAATGAGAGTACATGACTTGCCAGGGGTCACACAAGAAAGCAGTGGTGGAAGCGGGACTAGAGCTCAAGCCTCCCCAAAACCAGTCTGTGCCTAAGCTGCAGGACCATATTTGCTTGTATAACAAAATGGAGGCAGGAAAAAAGCAGAGAGGCAGGAAAAAGGCAAGTTTTGGAGCAAACAATAGAAGCAGAGGAGAGAAGACAAAGAAGGGAAGACCAGGCTGGTTAACATGAAAGTTGGTTTTAGTAGTAGAGGCAAAAAAACAAAACAAAGACGAACAGAAAAGGCAGAGAGGAGTTAAAAAGTGAGGAGCAGAAGTGAGAGAAGGGGGCAGAGGGAAGCATCAGAGGCAAGAAAGGAAAAGACAACAGGAAGACCCAGGAGAGAGGCAAGAAGAGACAATGAGTCATGTCTGAATTGCAGCCTAATCAACCAGACCTCCTATGGGGGGAAGGGGGGGAGAGCAGTGACTGTAAAAGGATAAATATATACCTTTTGTCTGCATGGTGCTTGTGATTCCTCCATTTTGGATAGCAGCACATACCATCTGAGAAGTCACCTAAAATAGCTAACCATCTTTCAAATAGAGCTGAATGAGTTTAAATATAAGATATCCGCTTAAGTACAAATATTTAGACTAATCTACGTAGCTCAGTGAATGAATGACTAGAGGAGTAATGTTGTTTTCATAAGGATTCATACTAAGGCAGAAGCTTCCCTTTACTATGTATGATAGTTTCAACACAGGTTATGAAAATGGTTCCTAGTGTATCTCACAGGATTTCAAGAAAGGGCATAGCTCAGGACCTTTTGATTGAGAGCAGCATGAGAAATTATTGAGGAGGTCTGGGTCATTGCCTCCCAGATACATTTTTTTAATATAAAGCTATGTCTGATCATCCTGGGTTTTTTAAACATAGTTATTCAATTATTCACTGAAAAGTGAATTTAGGAAAGTGATCTCTAAAAGTTGGAGCCACATAATTCTCAGTGGGAAATTGCAGGAGTTGCATGTTTTCCTTTCTGCTCACTTGTCCCAAATAATTTTCCAAATGTGGACCAAATGTAAAAAAACCAATGGAGTACTGTCTGCCTGAGTCTGCAGACAGTTTCAGTATTACCATTATTATTTAACATTTTATTTTTGTAGCTCCTATGATCATAAGCAGGTTGGTGTCCAATGGTGCTAGGCATGGTACTGTACATAAGAGATAAGTGAGACAAACAGGAAGCTGGGATGGGGGAGGGGTCAACAGGTTTACAAATATAATAGGATGTGCACAGTTCTTAGCTAGTCAGTAGCAGTGGTTGAAACTCACCAATTCCAGTGCCTTGGCTGCTGCTCGGAGGTTTGCGAAGCTGTAGCAGAGTGATTCTGCTATTCAGGTCCCTGTGGGCTTCTGTGAAAGTGGCTAGAATCAAGTCATTTTCACTTTGGTACTGTTTTGGAAAGCTTTGAGTATCAGCAGTGCCAAATGCTTGGGCTCCTCCCTGGAGTGGAGGACTAATAAACAGAGGATGGGAAAGAGAGAGAGTAGCAAAGATAAAAGCCAGGAAGCTGAGAGTGGGGTAGGGTAGCTGAGCTTATTTACGTCTGGGGAGAGGGGCTGGGTTCTCACATTTGCATTACCCCTGGATGGTACACTCTTCCCTCTTCATTTATATAGGATTTGGGGTTAGTCCTCTGGCTACTATGTGTCTGATAAAATTTCCAAGCCTGATATCTGAGCGGATGAAGTGTGAGGAGGGAGTTTCATAGGATAAATGAGAAAGTAAAATTATGTAATAGAGTGGTAATTTGAGGGGCGAGGGTGAAGTAGGAGAAGAAATGAGAAAGAGAGCACATTGCTGGGAAGGGTAGAATAGAATAGAGAGAGAGCAAGAGAATTAAAAGGAGAAACTAACACTGAAACAGAAAAAAGATAGTGTGATCTTTTATAGAGAGCAGAATAAAGACAGGAAAGGGAAGACAATATAACAAAAGCAAAAGTTGTACTAAGTTTAAATTAAAAAACAACAACAGTGGATGGTCCATATGGTGCAATTAAATATAGTACACAATGGAATCATTTTATTTCTTTAAATTGCATGGCTTTGGGCAATGTCCTGGTAGCCCAGGTATTTTTCATCCTGGCTAATAACCCCAGACTTTGTCCTCAGATGAGTGGGTGTTGGGTACATTTTTCAAGCCCTGTATTAATCTGTTCCCAAACTTAAATATAGGGTTTTGGAGGAAGAGGGGACATTCTTGGAGGTTTAAATTCTATAATTTAAGAACCATTTCTATTTTGTTTTTGTTCAAATTTGTTAAATAAATAAATAAATACAAATAAATTATTCATCAAAAATGAACAGCTGCTTCCAGGCTGAGACTTGTGTGCCAGTTTTCAATACACTCTCTTTTTTGCAGTTGAGTTATAATCTGCTGAAAATAGGGGTATAAAAATGAAACTGCTGACACAACTTTAACTATGGTAATGAGAATATGCTACTATAATAAAAAAAAAAAAGGAGTGGTTTTATTGCACTAGACATTATGGAGTCCAGCAGACGTAGTCTTCATTCCCCAGTACTTTCAATGCAAGGTCCTGGCTTCCTGCTGTTTTTTACTGCGTGGTATATCACTCTTTCTTGCTCATTTCCTTCCCATTCCTTCTAAGTACTTTCAACCTCTTCACCGCCCTTCCCCCTGCCCCAAAGGCCTAAGAAAAATTAACCAGCACTGCTGCCTTATATTTCATATCAAAATCCTACGGTGCACTTTTTAATAGTGATGAAAGTGCTTCAGCTTCCAGTCTAATTGCTCTTGAGATGACATATAATTTGGTGTCTAATCATTCTCTTTGTCTTCCTTCAAAAGTGCTGAAGAAACGTTAAGTTGCTGTACTGTGTGATTAAAATGCCTGTTGAAGGTTTATAACAAATGAGTTTTTCCAATCTGCACCTGCAGCAGCACTTTTTCTCTTTGCCAGACATAAATAGCAGGTGGAGTCCCCTCACAGAACATTTTTATAGAGGTCAAATTTTAAATTCTTAGCCTTGTTTCTGCCTCATAAACCCAAGTTTACACAATATTCAGCTCCTCTAAACTTTGTTCTAGAAGCTAGCTGCAGGAATATATAGTGGAGAAATGGTTTAGTGCTTTCTACAACTGTTGAAGAGTTAAATAAAGGCCTTTGTTTAGCTCAAACTAAGAACCGTACATATCTGAGGAGCAAGACCTCAGCTGAATTAGGGTACGTATAATTGAATTAGTAGATGAAAGCCTGTGCTGTTGCATAGGTGTGGCACTTGGGCCACTCAATCCGCCATCTGTGCAGTCGCCCTCATACAGCCAATTAAATTTTGCATGCTAATTAACTGTAGAGTAAAGGTGATGTTTAGTTAAGTTACCATTCAGATCGCAATGGTCTGACTCTTGGCATGGCAGTTGACTTACTGTAGCTGTAACACTACACAGGTCTAATTCGTAAAGTCCAAATGACTGACAACTTAAAAATTGGATGGCGACAGTCTGCGAATCCCAGTGATGATTCAGAGTGGTAGTAATCTAAACAAAGAAAGCTCTCAGTCATGTTTGTAGCTGCTTCCATTGGTTCACACTGGCTAAACAGACATTGTAGGCTTCAGAATGACTCACACAGGCCTGATCTACACTGTGTGTGGGGGGGGGGGGGCGGGATCAATCTAAGTTACACAACTTCAGCTACATGAAAACTGTAGCTGAAGTCGACGTATTTAGATCTGCTTACCGCAGTGTCTTCACTGCGGTAAGTCAATGGCTGACGCTTCCCCGTCGACTCCGCTTGGAGTACCAGAGTCGACGGGAGAGCGCTCGGCGGTCGATTTATTGCGTCTTCACTAGACATGATAAATAAATAAAGATATACCTAATCTCATAGAGCTGGAAGGGACCCTGAAAGGTCATTGAGTCCAGCCCCCTGCCTTCACTAGCAGGACCAATTTTGCCCCAGATCCCTAAGTGGCCCCCTCAAGGATTGAACTCTCAACCCTGGGTCTAGCAGGCCAATGCTCAAACCACTGAGCTATCCCTCCTGGATTGATCCCTGCTGGATCGATCGCTCTGGAGGTAGGTGTAGACATGCCCACAGTGACAATCCTGGACTCTAATTATATAGATTTCTCATACTTCAATTTTAGTCTTTCTCATTTAAAAGGAAAGTTGAATCCATTTTGCTTAGCTCAGCAGTCTGAAGGTTCAAAAGGATTGTGCAGCCAACTAGTCTGTGTTATTATTTTCGTTACCCCCCCCCCCCATCCTCCCCTCTGCCCCCAGGTAATGTCTTTTCAACTGTGAGCTCCTGAGGAGGAGACAATCATTTACTATGTTTGTTTGGTCAAAGCCTGGCCTGGTGGGGACCTGACCTGGTTGAGGCCTTTAGCTATTATCACAATATAAATGGTTAACGTTAATAATAGTTATATTAATATTAATTAATTGTACCAATAGATAACAAGCTGAAGATTAAGCAGCCAAAAGCTACAAACGTGGGAAGACAAATGACAAAAATAGAAAACAGAAGGCAAATAACATCTGAAATAGAATGGGTGTTTTTCAGCACTTTGTGCAGAATCAGTAGGTCTTTAAGGGAGAGCCTAGTTCTGCACATTTCATTCTGCTCACACTGGCCCTAATTCTACTCCAAACTTTACCTACACGGTGTGAGAAATAACTATGGAGCATTGTAAGCTGGGAGGATGACTGAGCAGACACATAGCAACACGCTGTTAAGTCTCTTCCAGGGAAGAGACGCTTTATAAACATAAATCAAAACAAGGCAACATAAGCAAAAAGAGTAACAAAAACTTCCTGTATCTGCAGATCAATTCAGCCATCAGAGACTGGGGGTGGGGGTGGAATTCCTTCCCAATGCATTCTCCCCCTTTTGTCCTTTCAGCTACTCCTGAATGTAGAAGGAGAAGACAAAGAAAGTTTGGGTTAACCCCTTGTTTACTAGGGTATTGTTGCTTCACCCTGTCACAAGCACTTACCACATGCTGTCAAAGCCTCCACTGTTATGTTTTGTGCAAACTGATGCTACTTCCAGCTGGCAGTGTGGGCTAAAAGGGACATGCATTGGGGCCTGATCCAAAGCCCATTGAAGACTATCACTGACTTCAGTGGATTTGGGATCAGGACCCAGAAGAGCACACAAAAAATAAGAAACCTCTTGATCTTTTGTTGATGCAGTTAGAGACCTCTTTGTTATAGCATGCAGCAGGTTAGGAAAAAGAATGGAAGAGATTATCTTCTATTCAGGAGAGCTAGCCCTTTTTCTTTAATAGCACACAGGTTAGTTGGTCTTTTTTTCTGAGAGCTGTTATGAGGCTGCTGCTGTTGAGTATGTTGTTGTGTCAGTTAATGATGTGAGCTAGGTCCCACAGGAGCACTTGTAGTCTGTAGGGTAAACTTGTTTAATGTTGCTTTCCTGGTAGTGAATGTCAGTGCATTTCAGGGTCTAAATGGAATTAGTAAAGAGGGGAAAATGGCATCAGTTGACTGTTTGCAAGTAGGGACTCTCTTGCCCTTTTCATCTAAATTGCAGGTTGCCATGGACATTAAGGTAAGGTCAGGTATGTTTCCTTGCATGGCAGTTGTGCCTGTGAGGCTATACTGTCCCAAATTTTCTTGCCCTGTGAAGAAAAGGCTATTTACTTTGAAGTGAACTTTTCATAAGCACTGCAAAGCCAACATCGTATGAACTGGATCCTTTTCCATTTTGTGCACCTTCGGAATTGTTTACTAAATTCCAGTCAGCTACACCTGTGCAAACCCACTAACGGCAGTGGGCTTAAACAGCTGTTACCAGTGCCTTTATTACTGGTGATAAATGTATGGGATGGAAATAACCCAGCCTGCTGCTCAAAGCCCAGGCTGAGTTTCCAGGGCTGGGAGATAGATGAAAAAAAAATCCCATCCTTTTAACTTAGGGTACGTCTTCACTACCTGCTGGATCGGCGGGTAGTAATCGATCTATCGGGGATCGATATATCACGTCTCGTTAAGATGCAATATATCGATCCCCGAACGCACTCCCCGTCGACTCCAGAACTCCACTGGAGCGAGCGACGGTAGCGCAGTCGACGGGGGAGCCGCAGCCGTCGATCCCGCGTCGTGTGGACCCCCAGGTAATTCGATCTTAGATACTTCGATTTCAGCTACGCTATTCACGTAGCTGAAGTTGCGTATCTTAGATCGATCCCCCTCCCCCCCCCAGTGTAGACCAGCCCTTATAAACTTAGCATATCTGACACAAATTATTGAGACACAATAAACATGGAACCTCTATCATGCTATTTTAGTGTCAATTTTCAGAATACAGCCTCTTGTTAAATATCATTTGACTAACGTATTCTACTGCTTAAACTGCTCTTGAGGTGTTAGCGGTTTACTAGAGTGGTTTATTACAGCTAATGGCAATGCCAGTGTTTTCTGATAAACTGCAACATTGTACAGATTTTCCTTTTAGGCACTAGTTCACAGTTATTCAGATTATTAAATGGAGAATTGCAGTCATGGTCCATATGAACTATGCATCTGAATGTGAATCTTTATCCAAGTATGTAACTCTAAAGGGCACACTATTGTAAAATAAAGTGGGTATGTAAATTGTCAATGAAATTCACCCTTTCCATTACAGAATTTGACAAGACTCTTTTTGGTGTGGACGAACCCAGCCCACGCTCTAGCCCAGCTTGAGGTTGCCCTGTCTTTGGACCACTAACTTTTAATCTTGGAGTATGATTATAGAGGATCAAGAGCTCATCTTAAGGCCTTCATAACAATCCCTCCCTCTTCTTCTGCCCACTTCTGCTAAGCGTAGGTACTGGAACTAGGGGTGCTGGAGCACCCCCTGGCTTGAAGTGGTTTTCATTATATACAGGGATTACAGTCTGGTTCAATGGCTGTCAGCACCCCCACTATCCAAATTGTTTCAGCACCCCTGCTACTAAGTAGTGCTTTTGGTTTCTGCCTCTCCCTCCATCTTCAGTGTGATGGAATTGTATCTTTCTCCAATCCCTTGGGCAGAAAAGGCCACTGGCACTGTGGAGCAAACCATCTGTAGAGAGTGAAAACTTTATCACTGTGACTTTATCTCTTCTAATACCAGCCTGTACTAAATGCTGGGCTTGAGGTCTAAAATTCAGATTCCTGTCATACTTTCTACTAGAATATCACGTTGGTGAACTCTGAAGCTTTAGCAATTTCCACTGGGAACTGGGTGGCTCAAAATGCTGAAATTTTACTCCGTTTGCCTTTATAGCACTGTTCATTTGTGTGTCAGTTCCTGTCTGGGTATAGATGGCTACTTCCAAAGGTAAGTGAACTTCTTTCTGGTTCTTGTTACAGAGCTCTCCTATCCCTCAGGTAGCCACTAAAGATTTTTAGGAATTTGATATTTTCTTTTCTCTTAAATTTACCTAGGGACTTTCATAACATAATTCTATAATATCTCTGTGACCTTACAAACAACCCTTTATATTGCTGTGAAAGATGGAGAGCAGCCTGTACTTAAGTCTGTGTAATATTGAATTATTAAAGTCTAAAAATATGTTTATTGCTTTTCAACAGAGTAGATTGTACTTATTTAGGCAAGCAGTCCATTTGAACTAAGTTTAAATTAAGGAAGCTTATTAGACACCCAAAACAACCCAACCCAGCACTTCCTCTACCCCTTTAGTGACCTGTTTTACCTTGGGTTGGGTATAAGTGATGGTGACTTATGAGATTTTGCAACATTGGTGCTGATGTATCAAAACTTCTTGATTTTTCTCTCAAAATCTGAGTGTCTATTAATACAGCCTCATTCCCATTTCATTTTCTTGTTTGTTTAGTAGTTATTCCAAAAGGGCTTTCAGTGTCCTTTAATATCTGTTTTCTCTCTGTATCTATTTGTATCTTTCTTCTGTTGGTGGAACAATTTCTGCTATACTGTACACCCTTTAGAGGAGTTACCATTTTCCCACATAAAGAGCCCAGATCTGTCATTCATTCTACATTATACAAAATGTTCCCCATTTCAGGTTAATCTCCTTTCTGTTCTGCAGCATGGCGAAGCCATGGGGTTGTGCATGGATATGGCAGAGACAGAGCTATTCACTCCCTACAGAACACCATGTAGCCTTAGGGGAATGTGCATTGAGCCGGGAACCCAAAGGTCATGAGTTCCAAGGTCTCCTCTTCTAATCACTGTTGTTTAGATTTCTGTGCATTTACTTACTTTTGAGCAGGGCCTTATACCAGGAACCTTGGGAAGAAAGCAAGGAATTCACCCTGTTTTCGAATAAGTTCACTGAGAGGTGACTCTAGAACACTTAGGGTACGTCTACACTTACCGGAGGGTCCGGCGGCAGGCAATCGATGTTCTGGGATCGATTTATCGCGTCTGGTTTAGACGCGATAAATCGATCCCGGAAGTGCTCGCCGTTGACGCCGGTACTCCAGCTCGCCGAGAGGAGTACGCGGCATCGACGGGGGAGCCTTCCTGCCGCGTCTGGACCCGCAGTAAGTTCGGACTAAGGTACTTCGAATTCAGCTACGTTATTAACGTAGCTGAATTTGCGTACCTTAGTCCGAAGTGGGGGGGGTAGTGTGGACCAGGCCTTGTAGTAGCACTTAAATAGGACGCTGCATTCTACTTGGGTTTCCATCTTACGTATCCGCTAGTAGATTTCTGATAAACTTTGGAAGTGGCCCCAGCTACTCCAGTTGCTGACAGGAAGAAGGAATACATTCTTTCTTGCCCTCCTCTCCACTCCCTGGCTGCTGAATCGGAGGTGTCTCTCTTCATCTTGCTCAGCTTTTTGGCTGCTTCAAGTGAGTTGTCTCCACTATTCTACCCCTTCCTCACCTCCATTTTTGCATGTTCCTCCCCTGTGCATAACTCTGGTGCCTGCCTCTGCTTGGTGTGAAACTTATGTGATTCGTACTAGTTTCACTACTGCCCACATGGTTGTCTCTGAACAGGGGAGGCAAAAAATGGTTCTGCATTGGCTTATATTTGGTTCTGCTCTCTTCACAGCACAAGGCTAATATATATATATATTTTTTTAATTAAATGAGTTTAGATTTCCAAGAGGTGGATGCACTGATGTACTTGCCTGGGAAAGCTTCCTAATCTCCTTTCACGCCCTAGGAAAAGCTATTTTAGAAATGTTCTTTGTATTGTCAGTCCAGGGGCAAAGCAGGGTTAATCAATTCTCTCCAGCTAAAGGAGATGAATTTCTTATGTGTCTTGGCATAAAACAAAATAGGAGGAGAATTTTTGTATGCCATTCTCCTAGATTTTTTTAAATCAGTGTTCTCCCCCACAGAGCTATTCAAACTTAATTACATTAATCAATTAGGTACATAAGATTAGTATGCCTTATCGGTTATAATTACAGAAAAGTTCCTGGTAATTACTGGCTAATATGCATTATCGTTATAAGTAAATGCTGAACTTTTACAGTCAGCCTTATAGAGTCAATTAATAAAATGATCTTCTTAAGATTAATTCTTCAGACTCTTTCTGCTCAATTCTTCAGACTCTTAGAGCTCCACGAATATGAATCATTCTGGCGATATATTTCTTGGGGTTGCAAGATACCTGGGCTTGACAACACAAGGGGTCATTTATAATACATGCTCTGTTTTCTCCACTCTACAATTTTCATTGTTTCTGTGTGTTCCTCTGGGAAAGCTGCAGTGACATTTTGGTTCAGATTTTTTTATTGACTTGAGAGGATTAACATTTTACTAGGACCACATAATTTCTTTTATGCCAAGCAGAAATGCCAGCTAGAATAAAAGCAAGGTTTTGAAATCATGTACATATATACAGTCTGCTTCCTTTTTAAATGACTTAGTATCCTGGGGAATAAGAATTGCCATCATACAAAGATCTTGTGCTCTTAGCGAAAGTGAAAGTTTAATTAAATCTGCACATAGTTCTGTGCCAATGCAGTTGGTTGGATCATGCTGCCCTCTGTCTACAAAATTCAAGAAATATATTTTGCTGCTCTGGTTTTCCAGCATTTCAGAAAAATCAGCATTTCATAAACATGCATGTGATTGATTTGATAGATCTTGGGGATTCCCTCCCATTATAAAAGACTGTTTGTAGCACACTTTGTTAAAAATACCCTTTTGAATAGGATTTAGACTCCTCCCAATTGCTAACACTGCACTGCAGTACTATAGAATGTTTCTCTGCCATCCTTAGGTTGAGACATATTGGCGTTCTCTTTGCCCATGTGTAGTGACCTTCTGAAAGGAGTTTGAAATAATCTCAGCATGCTAGCCAGTATTCCAACTCTCTCAATAAACAGATTCTGATGCCTGAGGCTCTGTGTAAGCTATTGTTGTTCACATAATGGCTGCCATGTTTGCCTAAACAATTACTGCACTAGTAGTTTCTAATTCCTTAGTTTATGTAAAGCCCTCTGGGATGAAAGGCACTACATAAAATCAAACTCTTTTCTATTTCTTCTAATAAAAGCTTTTACAAGGACATAGAATACAGAACGGTTTTCATACCATTTCCAGTAGAAAATAAAAATCAAATACATCTAAACTGTACTAATAATCAAGCAAACAGTCTTGGCACACTGTGTATTTTTCCCTCTAGTTGTTGGTTAGGCATGACAGCTCTTTCCTTGCTCTGCCTTTTGATTTTGATTTTTCATGCTATATTTTGTAAAATTATCTTATTATTTTTAGATAGTCTGTGAATAATGTGCAAGATTTGTGCAAAACAAAAGTATGCTTCAGTTGGGCAAAAATGTGAGCCACTTTTTACATTGTTATTAAAATGGTGGTAATACTCCAAGTTTGAGACTTACACGATTTGAAATAACAGAAAACAGTGTTAACCCCCAAATGGCTAGTTTATTGTGTGTTCCTTCATGTGCGTGCACAAACACACACATTTGTGTGTGTGTATTATGTCATATATAGCTGCGAGAGCATATACCGTATATACTCGTTCATTAGCCCGTTTGTTTATAAGCTGACCCCCCAAGATGGATAAGTAAAAATAGCAAAGACTGTATGACCCTTTCATAAGCCGACCCTATATTTCAGGGGTTGGAAAACTTTGGCTCCCAGCCTGTCAGGGTAAGCCGCTGGCGGGTCGGGACGTTATGTTTACCTGGAGCATCTGCAGGCATGGAGCCCCTCAGCTCCCTGTGGCCGTGGTTCGCCATTCCCAGCCAATGGGAACTCGGAACGGTGAACCATGGCCAGAGGGAGCTGAGGGGCTCCATGCCTGCAGATGCTCCAGGTAAACAAAATGACACTGTATTAGATATTCAATTCAATGATTCCATAGAGCAGGGATCGGCAACCTTTGGCACACGGCTCACCAGGGTAAGCACCCCGGTGGGCTGGGCCGGTTTGTTTACCTGCTGCGTACGCAGGTTTGGCCGATCGCGGCTCCCACTGGGTGCAGTTCACTGCTCCAGGACAATGGGGGCGGCGGGAAGCGGCGGCCAGCACATCCCTCGGCCCACGCCGCTTCCCGCCGCCCCCATTGGCCTGGAGCGGCGAACAACGGTTCGCCAAAGGTTGCCGATCTCTGCCATAGAGTTTTAAATCATCAAATTTTGGTGTAGACCCGTTTATAAGCCGACCCCCGCTCTTTGATGCATCACTTTTTTACCAAAAATATTCGGCTTATGAATGAGTATATACGGTATGTGATGTAAGATTAAAAAAATTACATAAGAACATAGGGAATGAACAGAATAGATAATGATCATTTTAGCTGAGTTTGGGATTGCTGCAGTACTGAGGGCACAATCACTTATTCTACACGTGCAACATATTTTACAGAAAATTTATTTCAGGACTATTTCATAGTCTTAAAGAAATTTATTGGATTTTTTTTAAAGTATCTCATTCCCTGAAGAGCAAGGTGCCTTAATTACCATGAGGCCAACTAACTCAAGGTTTTATCACACATCTTGCAATAGTTGGTGTTTTGCTTAAAGCCCTGCGGCTGGCGTCATGTAATTAAGTGAGGATCTTAGCTTTCATTTTATAATAAAAAGTAAGGTTCTGCTCTCATGATTACAGGAAAAAAGCTGGAAAATGTGACTCTCTACAAGATCCAAAACCAGAAGGCAAATAAAAAGACCCAAACTTATTATTTTTTAAAATATAATTTTTTTTAAATAATCTCAAGATTTTGGGGGCCTGATGCGTTATTTTTAAATGTTTGGGATTGGTGATACTAAATGGTACAATAGAACACCTTAAAGACCAAAAATATCTCTTCTCCATGTCATCACATGTCTGAACTCTAATTAATCAGACACTCAGAAGGGTGTCGTGGAGTCAAAGTCAGATCTGGAGCTATTCGTATAGTGGTGCAGCTCATGCACCTCCCTGAGATGTCAGAGGCGCAACCCTGGGCAAAATGTAATCCACAGAGAAATGTTTTGTTTACAGTATGTTGTGATTTTTTTTTTTAATTGACCATGTGGGATCTGAAGCAGAGATGAATGGAAGGCCATTTTTCAAAAGAGCTCAGAGCCTGTAAGCTCTCATTTAGGCACTTAACTAAGTGGCTGTGTTTTCAAAAGCATTTGGCTTTCATTATATATGTAAATAAATGGGCCAGAATTTAAAAAGTATTAAGCAGCAAGCAGCTCCAATTGACAACAGTGGCAAATTCTGGAGGTTGGGTATTTTTGAAAATCTGAGCCCAACTGTAGGTGCTGAACATTTATAAATATCTGGCCTTAATGTTCATGTTGTACAAAAAAATAAGACTGCAGACATCTCTACATAAGAGATCATCTTTTCTCTCTCTCACACACACATACTTACATACACATTCTATTTATAATAGAGGGACACAAACACTGTATTTATAGTAGAGTTACACTGTTTAGACTATAGAGTTTTTACTTATTTTTAGTTCAAAAATATTATGGAGACTTTAAAAACCTATATATCTTGGGGAAATACCATTTACTCTGCTGGAATTATTCTAGGGCTGAGCCTAGGGGTTCTGGGAATCCTGCTTGAGCAACAGTAGTTTGAAATCCTCCCTCCTTTTGGCTTTCCACTCATTCTTGTCCTCCATTTCTTCTGTTTTCTGACTGATGCTTTGTGCCACTTGCACTAATAGCACTAGAGTGAAAGAGAATAAAACTCTCCCTCTCTCTGGGGTATCCCCACAGAGCACTTCAGAGATTGAAAGTTTTTACTCTTTCATGCTGTGCATATTGGAGCTAGAGGCTGAAGCAGCAGAAAGAGAATGAGAGGGATGGGAAAACATTAAAGGGAAATTTTATGCATGCAGCATGCTCATTTGACTGCCTCCCAAGACATTTTTAAAGTTGCCTGTGAATGGGTGTTTTGTTGGATATTCACATCCACTGAAATGGTACTAGGGTATCCCACGCTTAAATACATTCCTAATTTTGTGTTATTTTTAAGTAATTTGACATTTCCCCCCTTTTTTAGAACTAGCCAGTTACCCTGCTATAACCTAAACGAAAATATTTTAACTCTTATTCATAGACTTGAAAGTGACTGTGGATAAGAATTACTTTGATAAACAGACAGTAGACAGTATAAAGTAACCAACCTTTCCTTCTAATGTGTGTAGCACAGAAATGTAACAGATTTGCTCAACTCTTTTGGCTAGTCTTGCTGATTCACCTTGCCTCTCTGTTCAGATGGAGAGAGCAAAGCCAGACAGAAGGTTCTGTTAAAGTTACTTTGCAGTGATTCAGGTTCATTCATGCATAACTATTTCTTCCTTTTAAAGGTTTCAGAGTAAAATGCAAGAGGCAGCTTTCTTTTTCGAGAATTCCATAAATATTTAAACTAGAATTCAATGTACTATTTCAGGGATCTTTCATTATTTATTTTAAGACTCTCTTTAATAATAAAAATATAAAGTTTGTATGGAAAGGGAAAGCAGAATATATGTCATTTCATACCCGTGATAACTAATGTACTAGCGACAGCTAAAATGAATTCTGAATGTATTTTCAAGAGTTCCATATCTATTGAATTTATCAGGAAATAGAGTTAAATCCCAAATTTATTTCAATGTTGAACATATACTACAAAATATTAATTCATAATCCCTTAATGACACTGGGCTCAATATACTGCATAGTTGTGATAAACATTATCCACATGCTATATATTTTAGAATGTACTATATATATCTTCTAGAATCTACTGGTTTTATTTCCTTGTTTTCAGCTGACTACACAATGACCTTAGCCGAATGATATTGTCAGTTCACATGCATGTTCAAATCTTATACACTAGGAAGATGCAAATAGACACATTTTTTTCTGATAAAGTACCAGCTTTTACCAGTAGAGGGAGTCAATTAACACTAATTTGGGACCTGTGAACACTGCTTCAAAGGAAAAGTCAAGTATGCAGTATGTATCTGTTTTTCTGAAGTTCATGTGTCTATAGATTCTTTTAAATACTGTTATATCCTTATCCTGCACGCAGTTAGTTTTTACATATGAGAATTCCATAAGATCCTGATAGGTACTGCTCTTCTACAAAATACTGGGGAAAGTATATTGATTTTGTTGCTTGTTATTGACATATATAAAAATGGAGGGGGGGGGGGTTGAATAATTTTGCTTTGACATGCTGTAATTACAGTAATGCTTAAGGATTCAGCAAGTCAAATTAATTGTCATTGTTACTCATTTCAAATTCTTTCTTTCTTAAATACAAGTTGGTAACTATGCAGGTTTTGATCTTTAAAGGGACACTAGTAATTAGCCCCAAACCAACATGCCTTACCCTTAAAAGTTGCATATTCTGGCAGTTATAGCAATTATGTTTTCCCTGGTGGTATTTGTAAACTCTTCGTGCAGCAGGAATCAAATATTTAAAAAAAAATCTGAAGAGTTTATACCTCTGTGTTCTTGACTTAAAAGTACATCATGGTGAGGTGATGTATGAGACAGAACAACTGATGTAAGTATGTGTGTGTAAGGGTGCTCTGTCAGTTGCCATAGAATTTGATTGTGTGTACATGGCGTCTATAATGCAGCTGCACGGTGCACGTTATAAAGCATCTTTTCCTTTCAGGCTAAATGAGCCAGATTGTCCCCATCAGAGGCAAGGAGACATATTAGATGGAGGTAGTTAATCTAATTTGGTGGTGGTGGACTGGAACCATGGAAAGTTGTGTGGTGGCTTTGGCTTGGGAGTCTAGATCTGGAAGCCGTGTTTGTGGTTTCTCTGACCCAGTGGAGATGACAGGGGAGACAGGAAGAGAGGGGAGAAAAACAGAGATCTCTGAATAGTTTACTTCAAGGCTGGAGTCCTTCCGTCTATTCTTCTATTACTGTTATTGCCAGAGGAACTAAAGCAGTGCCTGAAGGTTGGGGAATATGAGAGAGAAGAACCCGGTCTCTGTGCAAGGGCCAGGGAAAAGGTCATTCCACTCTGCTGGCCCCAGGGAAAAGGAGAGAAGAAACCCATTCCAATGGGGACTGCAGAGATGTCTTGTACGGTGCTTGGCCTTTCCCATTCCCTGGAGGGACTGGAAAGCGAATTTTCATTTGAGTGACATGTGGTAGGATTGCGTATAGACAGCAGATGAATGAAGGAAGTGGGAGATGTGTGGAAGGCTTGTGAGTCAGAGGTGGGTTCCCCCAGTAAAGAAGAGTCACCGAGAGAGCAGCTGCTGGTGACTGAGCTGATCTCTCCTTGAGCAGCTCAAACTCCTGGCCTCACAGGATAGAAGCCTGGCTGAGGCAGAGTTAATGCACAGCCTGGGCAAGAGGAGCATCTGTCATAATACAAGAGGGCCCTGAACCTAAAATCATCTTCTGCCTCTAGGTTAGAGAGTCGGGAAACCCATTGTTGTAGCAGACCAGGTAATAAAAAGCACTTTAAACTTGCATGGAAACTGAGTGTGAGTTTCTACAGGAGATCCACATGCATCTACTCCCTTTCAATGAGAAGAGAAACATATGTTTTTAAATTAAATATTTCTAGCAGGAGTGATATGGTAGAAGGGCCACCAAAAATAAATAAAAAATATCAGCCTTGCTACTAAAATATCGTGTTGCTCACGTTTTACCATTATTTTTTTTCTTCTGGTCACCGAGAGGATATTGTACCAATGTAACAAATTTGAGAAAGAAACCCTGAGTGTTATGGTATCATTGGTATCATTTTCATGTGTATATATAAAGCAACATTCATTATGGTTTATCTGTAAATATTTCTGTTTATCTTATCACCAGCAGCAGCGCAGCCTTCAGAGCTGGATTCTTGGCCAGCAGCTGCTGCTCTCCAGCCGTCCAGCTCTGGAGGCAGTGCCATTGCCAGCAGCAGCGCAGAAGTAAGGGTGGAAATACCATACCATGCCACCCTTACTTCTGCGCTGCTGCTGCTGGCAGCAGCACTGCATTCAGAGCTGGGTGCCTGGCCAGCAGCTGCTGCTCTCTGGCCACCCAGATCTGAAGGCAGCGCAGAAGTAAGGGTGGCAATACCGCGACCCCCCTACAATAGACTTTTGGGTCGGGATCCACAGTTTGAGAAATACTGTGTACTTGTGTATAAGTACACAAAAGACTAGATTTCAGAGGGAGACCAGATTTCACGGTCCAGGATGCATTTTTCACAGCCATGAATTTGGTAGGGCCCTACACATAATGGTCTGAGTCGTGGACAGCAAAAAATGCCTACAGCTCTGGGATAAGGATCCACTTGAGAACCCTGTTCTTTGGACACACTGGAACTGTTTGCATCAAGAGTAAAGCTTGTCTGTTCAGGAGATAGAGCTTTCTCTTGGGTTGGTCCAATACTGTGGAACAAACTCCCGCAGGAGCTGAGAGCCATTTCAAACCTCACTGCTTTCTATTCCAAGTGAGAGAAGCCCCCCCTCCACCTTTTTTTTACCTATATAAACACCTTACACAGAACACAAATAATAAAAATATACTTATAAATATTTTCATGCAGCATTCCCTCAGGACAGTGGAAGGGAGAAGGAAGGAAAGAGAATGAATCACACATGATTGTCTTAATGCACTTCTGGAAGGTATTCAGATAGGCATAGTGTAAAAACCTGAAGAGAAGAGTAAACAAGTTTTCCCACAGTAGTAACCTCATTCTCACCTGTGGAACAAAGGATAGCTGAAATCCTGGAAGCCTCCCCTGAAGGGTGAGGGGGAGCATTGTTATTGTTTTAACTCAGGGGTCAGCAACATTTGGCACACGGCTCGCCAGGGTAAGCACCCTAGCGGGCTGGGCCAGTTTATTTACCTGCTGACGCGGCAGGTTCGGCCGATTGCGGCCCCCACTGGCCGCGGTTTGCCATCCCGGGCCAATGGGGGCAGCGGGAAGCCGCGGCCAGCACATCCCTCGCCCGCGCCGCTTCCCGCCGCCCCCATTGGCCCGGGACGGCGAACTGCAGCGAGTGGGGGGTCACGATCGGCCGAACCTGCCGCGTCAGCAGGTAAATAAACTGGCCCGGCCCGCTAGGGTGCTTACCCTGGCGAGCCGCGTGCCAAACGTTGCCGACCCCTGTTTTAACTTGCGGGAGGTACTCAGGCACTCTGGTGATGAGGCTCATATAATACCTAGACAGATGGGTATAAGGAAGAGTTATTTTTGTCATTTATTATTTGTTAAAATGTTATGAGGAGAAGTTATATGGCAGCAAATTTAATTTTTCATTTGCCCTATAATAATAAACCACCAAATTCCCATATTGTTATGGCAGGCATTTGTGTCAGGAGAAGTCAACTATGACAGATCCCCAATAGGGGAGACTCGGTTTAAAAAAAAAAAAACAAAGAAAGAAAAAATTGTAATAACACTTGTCATTTGTTGTTGTTGTTGTTTAGGGGAAAAAATGGACCAGAAAGAATGTAAGGCTAGTAGCCTTGCAGTGGCCTAATAAAGCTGGCAATGACCAATTTTACTTTACATAATAGCTTTATTTGCATTTTTATGCTATCCCTGTGTTTCCTGCGTATTTCGTCACTCACCCCTTTCATCGCCACCACTCAGCAAGGAACTGTACATGGGGCAGGAGCAGCTGAAAAAAAGGGAGAGTAGGAGAAGAGGAGTTTTGATTATATCTGTTAAATTTGTCACCTCTACCAGCCAGCTGTTTTACATATAGTCCTGAGACTTGAACAAAAAAGTATTCCTTCTATAAAAATAAAAAACAGAGGGTCCTTTTTTTGATAGTATTGCTTCAAGATGTATAAAATGGATTAAGAGGAAATTTCTAAAATCTTAGTCTTTTGTTCGCCTTATGCGAGATGCTTCTCCACTTAATGCTAATTCTCAGATCCCATTGATCAAAGACGAGAGCCTTTCTTGTTAACAAAAATGATTCATCAGCTTTTACGTAGAAAATAATTTCTGGTATCCACCACCCAGTCTGACTTTAGATTTTGAAAAGGCTATTAATGTTCATTATATTGTATCTTTCTTTGCTTTGTTATGGTAACTTTTAATTGAGTTTGTCTTTATTACAGTGCCTCTCCTTGCCATTTTGTTGTGGCTTATTTCCTCATAATTGGATATGTACCGCCTCTGAAATGCAATTTTCTTTGTGCTTGTAAAATGCATGGAGCAATCTATACACTTGAGTCCTTTCATAGGATTTTTGCCTTCATTAAAAATCAAGATCAGAAGTTGTTGCCATGAAGGCAGGATTTTACAGGCCTTTCAGCATTTAAGGAAAATACACCATGACTCTGGGAAAAATTGTCAAAGTACAGAAGAAGGGGAGGCTGTACACATGGGATCAGGAATTGGGGGGTGAATGGTGCTGGAGAGTGATTCTTATTCATAACTAATTGATACTGTCAGTTCATCTCAGCAGTAGGGAGGGGGAAAAACCCCTTTCTTTCCTAGGCAATCTCAAATTAATTTCCATTTGTAGGATGTAAATGAAATGAGTTTGGTCTCAGCTTAACCTTTAATGGGGAGGAATGAATATGATGCAAACCCCATCATTCAAATCCAGTGCTAAGGGTAGTGTTTGCTCCAGAGCCTAAGATGGAGCTAAACATGTAACCTGAATACTCCTGTCCTTAAAAGACAGACGACTGTGGACGTGTATTGATGATATGTCAATATATTGAAATGTTACACATGCTTCCATCAGAAGTTATAATACTTAGCATATGACTGTGACTATCATAATTGCTTTGACTGACTTGAACAGGAAACACTAGCTGCAATACCATTTTAAATAAAAGCCAATTATTTTCATATTTATGGTGTATTTGGAGCTACAAAATATTATTAGATCCCATTAGTTAGGCATTATATAACTAATAAATCTTTCCTTGCAATGGAAAGGGTTATGGGTGCAGATATAGGTTCAAGGATGAATACGTGATACATATTACTGCAGATCTTACTCTAAGGTATTTAGTTTAGCTGTGATTTGGTTTTTTCCCAAATATTTAGGCCTAAATTTTCAAGGGGCCTTGTAAAAGGGTGATAGTGTTTCCTGTTAGGCAGGTATTGATCCTTCTGGGAAAGAGCTAAATAGGTTTTGCTTACTCCAGCTGGCTTGTCATTTGACATAGGCCACCATGCCGCTCTTAGATACTAGAAACCTTCAGTCATTTACTACCTGAGCCAGATCCAAACTGACAGCCTCAAAGTGAAAGGATCCAGATATCCATACTAATCTCCTGAGCCATCCCATTCCCTGAAATAGGCATTTTAAAATATGCTATATTATATGTGACAGATACTGCAGTCACGTGGGATATCTTTGAGACCCATATTAAATCTATGAATAGTTTATGTATGATTGTATTCTTCTCCATGGGGGAGGGTTACCGCAGTTGCCACACAATCTGAAAATGGTGAGGGGTGATTAAGACAAATCACTAAATAATTCTCTAGAGGTACTGTCACCTGGAGTGGATTGCATCTACTGATTCAAGCTGGGTCTTCCAGAGACTAGAAGACGAAGAAAGTACTTTTGGTATAAAAGGATGAGCTTGAACTGGCACAGGGTCTTCTTTCTGACCCAGCAAACACACAGCACCTTCTGTTCAAGGGAGAGCCCCAACCCTTGCGGAAGGGCAGCCTACTAGTCCCCATAAGATTAATGGGTGACATTTGGTAAGCTTTTAGCCTGCATAGAGGAACTTTTATTGTTTTAATATGTTTTTTGTGTAAGGCTTTTACCTTAAGAATAAATGTGCTTGCTTAGAAAAAGCTGCATGGTAACTTGTAACTGCTGGCAATACACTGGTCATAGACCTTGGAGAGAAAGCAAAACAGGGGTGCTGGCTGCTAGGCAGACTGGCTTGCTGGGGATATCACAGTGTAAGGCAGCGAGCTGTGCAGCCTTAAATCTCCTCTGGTCATGAGAGAGTGGAAGAAAGGTTCCTGCCCAGAGACAGGTGATGGATAATGGCCTGAGACCTGACTAGGAACTCCTGGAGTGGACTACTGGGAGGGGGGCGGTGAGTGGGGAAGACAGACACAGTTAACCTGAAACTGTGACAGTACAGTCTGAGTATTAATCATTCTGATCAGAAATTAGTCTGTCTTGTTCTCTGAATAATTTCCTTCTTTATCACTAGTTCAGGGTAGAACTTGTGGTATATGCAAAGCCTCATGTATAATGTAATTGTGCAGCTATTGACCAGATAAATGGCCAGATAATTACCTTTTTTTGAGACTTCCATGTGGTTGTGATCCAGAATCCAAGATTTTATTTTAAAAAGACAGAGTGAGATCCTCACCCAGCCCCTTTACACCAGGGGCCCTATAGCTGGAGGAGTATTCTCCCCATGCAGGAAGCGTAGGAGATGTGCCAGGCGTATGGCTGGAGGAGAGGAAGAGTGTCCTCAAGAATGGCAGTGGGTGGGAGGGGGGTTCCACATTATGTATACTGTGGAAATTGTTGATGATGTTTCTGCCTATACAACACCCTGGCGCTGTTGTTGTAATCTACACAGTCCTCTCAGGGCTGTCTAAATTATACCGGGGCTGCTCTGGCCCCTGAAACAGCCCAGTATCAAGAGAGTGCAAAAATGGCATAAGCCATCTTGCCGTCCCAGCACCACCACTCTTTCTGGTCTGTGGGTTCTCTTTCTGGTTTGCACCTCTTAGAGGCACAGTCCAGAATCTCAGCTGGCATTTCTATCCCTTGTGATTGTGAAGATTAACCTCCAAATCTGAACGGAATGTAACTGAGGTGGTATTGTCTGCGTGAGTCTATAGACTGCCTGAAATTTTAATTTTGATGGAGTCATCTGAGGTAGCCCTCTTCATTTCAATGGACAGTTAGGTGCTTGGGGCAGCAATCTGCAAGGGGTGGCAGTCCGTGTGTTTTTGCCCCCCCAAGCAGCACGCCGAATTGTCTTCAGCTGCCCGCGGCGGCCACCTCCAGCTGAAGATGGAAGCTGCTGCCGAATTGCCGCTGCTGCAGAAATGCGCGTGCCGCCCTAACGGCACACTGACTGCCCCCGCCATCCGCGGCGGCAATTCGGTGCGCTGCTTGGGGCGGCAAAAACAGTAGAGCCGGCCCTCCATAGACTCATAGAAATGTAGCGTTGGAAGGGACCTCGAGAGGTCATTTCATCCTCCTGCTCTGAAGCAGGACCAAGTGTACCTTGTATACCAAGCATTCCTGACAGGTGTTTGCCTGACCTTTTCTTAAAAACCTCCAATGGTGGGGATTCCATAACCTCCCTTGGAAGCCTATTCCAGTGCTTAATTGTCCTTGTGTCTAGAGAGAGATTTCCTAATATCTATCCTAAATCTTCCTTGTTGTGGATTAAGCACATCATCTTGTCCTACCATCAGTGGTCATGGAGAACAATTGATAACAGTACTTAACATTTTTTGAAGAATGTTATCAGGGTCTCCCTCCCCACTCGTCTTTTATCAAAACGATACACAGGTTTTTTTAATCTTTCCTCATAGGTCAGGTTCTCTAAACATTTAATCATTTTTGAAGATCTCCTCTGAACTCTCCATAATTTATTCACATCTTTCCTGAAGTGTGGTGCACATAATTGGACACAGAACTCTAGCTGAGTGTGATGTTACTGACATAACCTGTGACCACATAGAACATTGTTGCATCCACAGTCCTGTAGTGGCACCAAATCTTGTATAAAGGGGGTCAAATAAGGTGTCTAAAACAAAGTTATGGTTTGCTGGTTATAATTATGCTATCTGTATATGTGTATCATTTTTGTAGTTGAAGTTAAATATTGGCTCTATACTGTCTGTATTTCAAATTTATGCTATGTTTTGGGTGACACCCCAGACAAGTTGGTGTCAGCTCTGCCTAGCCTGCTTGATGGCCCATTAAGGACCATCAGCTATACAATTGATCCAGTGAGAGAAGGCAGACACACTTTGTGACTCAGCAAGGTATGCAGGGACCTGCCTATGGACAGAACTCTAAGGTTTTTCTATGCCCTGTGCTGGATAACATGTCCTTGGGACAAAGAAAGCAAAAACCACATGGCAAGAGACTATAAAAGGCTGATGCCTCATCTCCATCTTGTCTTCAATCCTGCTTCTTACCTCTGGAGGGACTCTGATACAAACTGAAGCTTTGAACAAAGGACTGAGTGATCCAGCCCAGCTGTGGATGTACTCCAGAGACTTGATTTGAACCTGCAGTTTATTCCATCACTGCTACAAGCCTGAACCAAGAACTTTGCCATTACTGTATGTAATTGATTCCATTTAACCAATTCTAGCTCTCATCTATATCTTTTTCCTTTTATAAATAAACCTTTAGATGTTAGATTCTAAAGGACTGGCAACAGCGTGATTTGTGGGTAAGATCTGATTTGTATATTGACCTGGGTCTGGGGCTTGGTCCTTTGGGATCGAGAGAACCTTTTTTCTTTTACTGGGGTATTGGTTTTCATAACCATTTGTCCCCATAACGAGTGCCACTGGTGGTGATACTGGGAAACTGGAGTGTGTAAGGGAATTGCTTGTGTGACTTGTGGTTAGCTAGTGGGGTAAAACCAAAGTCCTCTTTGTTTGGCTGGTTTGGTTTGCTTTGGTGTGCATAGAAACCCCAGCCTTGGGCTGTAACTGCCCTGCTTCAAGCAGTTTGTCCTGAATTGGCACTCACAGTTGGGTCCCACCAAGGGCAGCATCATTACACTGAGGCCTTACCATTGCTGACTAGAGTAGGACAATTACCTTCTGTGTCTTACCTACTACACTTCAGTTGTTGAATTGGACAACATCCATCACATTTTGCAAGAGGGGAAGCACTCTCCACTCCCAAGTTCTCCAGTCCATTCATGATGCAGAGCTGAAGGACACTTTTCCTAATGTGTGCATAGCTTTGAAAATTCTGCTCATGCTGCCGGTCACAGTTGCAAGTGGTGAGCGCAGCTTTTTGAAGCTCAGGCTCATTAAAACATAGCTTCGATTGATGATGGCTGATGAGAGACTGACATCTCTAGCTATTTTATCTCTTGAAAATGCCATTGGCCAGTCTTTGGATCTCTCTGATGCTGTGCTTCAGTTCTCAAGGGCAAAGGTGAGAAAAGCACTTTTTGAACTAAAGGACCAGGGTTAACATTCTGAGGCTGTCACCTGCTGTAACACTGTTTAATACTGGTCCACTCAGCGTTGGTGCATAGTTCAATTTCTTGATTTTAGTACATTTTAAATTTTAAGAATAATTGAAAAGTTTCTATAAGCTTTGAGAAAATGAGTTTTTTTTAATTTGATATCATAAATAAATACAGATTTACAGATCCTAGCATGCAAATTTATCATCTTGTATAACAGAGATAAATCATGAATGCAAATCGTGCATCAAAGTTGTGAAATGGGCTACAAATGCAATAAAAATAAGGTATTCAAAAGTTTAATAAATGGGGGTGGGGATGCCAAACTCTCTCCTCGCCTAGGGCACCATTAGGTCTAGGGTCGGCCCTGAGCACAGGCGTCTGTGTCCTGGAGCCCAGCCAGGGCTTGCTATTTCTCCATAAACATGTGCTGTCTTAGTTGCGTTTGCCCACTATAGAACTCCTCTCATCCAAAAAGTAATCTCACCGCTCATCCAGCTCTGGATTTCTGTATCATATATAAACACTCTGTGATACCACAGCTTTTCAACAGTGACTTAAACCTGGGTCTCAGGTGCAGTAGGCTGTACTAAGATAAAGCATCCCAGCACTGGCCAAATGTAGGGGGAATCTTTAATGCTTTCTGCTTGAGCTGCAACTAATTTTCGTGCATCACAGAAGATGCTGCATTCAATCTTTATTTAGATTTTTTTTATCAGGTGTGAAATGAGCTGATGATAAATCCTCAGTTACCTCAGATTTCTAAATGATGGAGATAGATGGCTATAATCTTCAATCATCTAACACAGTTTTTACTATGTTTCTGCACCTTGACAGAAATTATAGGAATTCAGATTGTAATGTGATGGCATCCGGATGCATAGCACACACACGCAGATATTGATTTAAATGTTCTCTGACAAGCTATTCAAGCAGAGATCTCAAGGAAGGAAAACTTCTGAAGTGAAAGAGAAATAATGGTAATAATGAAGAGGCAGAACATTGATTTTAATATGCAGTAGCCACATGAAGTTCTGTGTATGATGAATCAGAATGGGAAAGCTGGCACAAGAGCATACAGTGATTTGTTGCATGCATTTGTTTCCATTTTTATCCATTAGCAGCACTGCTAACATTCAAGCATTGCTGAGGGATCTATAATCGGAAGTGGGGAAGGGTAAGAGTGTGAATTCACTTTTTCAAGCTGTGATAGATGGTGAATTTATATCAGTCAACTTTCTAATTTTTTATTAAAGTGTTTCCACCTCTCCCTCCACTTTATTTTAAAAATAAATAAATAGATTATGCTGCTATTATGCTGTTCTGCATTCTGAACAGCAGCTCAGGAGCATTTCCATCATCTCAACAGTTTTATGGACCTTTTCTGTAAGCAGTAGGGCTTAAAGGTTGGTGCAATACTATTAGCATATGCCTCTGCAAAATATTTCATCCTTTTGTGACTCCTGTTTGATCGATTAAGTAAATATAGCTCTTTCTAAACAAGTTCATAGAGAGAATCTGTTCATTGCCCTTCTTTGTGGTACCAAGTTTAGTTTCATTGCTGAAGTACAACAGCTGGCATAATACAGATTTTAAATGCACACCGTATAGAGTAAAAAAAAAAAAAAATCCCACACATGACTATTTTCATAAAGACTAAGATATATTAAGAAAAGCAAGGAAATTCAAAAATAAATTCCAGCCAGAATTCTACCTTTGGACAGCTCTTACTGATTTAGGTCTGAGCTATGTATACACGTTCCAACGTGGTATTTGTATTGTATGAATTAGCAAATCGTATGAATAGCAAATTTGTATTGTGTGAATAGCAAATTACCTACATGCTATTGGGTATTTTAATATGCACACTAATAGGAAATATAATTGGTCCTCACAATTAACATCTCTTAAATTTGTGCCCTGTGAAAATGAAATAATAAAATAATTATTGAAAGGAAAAGTCACTGCCTTTTTGAGGATAACCATGAGCACAAAGTAGTTTGGATTTATATATAATATATCTTGACACAGTTACTGTTTAATTGTAAAATTGATGGAAGAAGAAAAAGTAGTTGATGTATTGTTTGGGATTTGATAAAGCATTTGATACACTGTCTCACAATTTTAGTTGGAAAAATACTAGGCTTTGATAGGAAAACCACTGAAAACTGGCTCGAGAATCAGAAAGGTTTTGATGATAAATAGCAACATATCATGTTGCAGAAAGATATCTAGCAGGAACCAACGGAGAAAGGTGTTAAGTCTTGTCTTATTGATTATCTACAATATGGGAGGGCGTGGGAGATGATGAGAGTTTGTTAATAAAGACACAGATGATACTAAATTAGGAGGAGATCCAAGTAGTAGTGAAAGCAGAGAAACAATAAAAGGAGACTTAGAGCAACCAGAAATATGAACGGACCAAAGCAGAATGAGATTTGACTTGGAAAACTAATACATCTGTGGGGAAGTAATCCAAAATATGGTGATTCAATACAAGGGGAAAGCCGGGAAAGCAGTAATGCAAGGAGGCCAACTATAGATAATGGTCAGCACATTAAATTTCAGTGTGCAATGCAAAATGGCAGCTGAATTTGCAAAACAGCAACAGGGTCTACACCCAGATGCCTTGTGTCACAGACAAGGAAAGTAATTGTCCCTAGCTATTTTTTTCTCATATGGCTGCATATGGAATATTGAATTCTGTTCTGGGTACCTCCTTACTAGAAAACACATTGACAAAGTGAAGGAATGTCAGTGAAAAGCAACAAGAAGAATTAAGGGGTTGAAACAAGGGGCTTATTTATGAGGAATTTTTTTTTAAAAAAGAGTTATATGTATGTCTTACCTGTAGCTAAGTAACAACTAATGGGGAGAGCATAACATTCTTTGATGTTTAAAAGTGTCAACACCAAGGAGAGAGGTGAATTTTTTGGGGAGGTTCAAAAGCTTATAACTAGCAGCTACACAAAATTAAAAAAAGAGAATATTTAGGGTGAATATTTAAGAAAATCTTCCTATCAGTGAGTTTTATTGGGCTAAGTAAAACATCTGCTAAGGGGGTAGTTTTGGGCCTGTGGAACTAGACTAGACAAAGTGCCAGTTGTAGGACCAATCCTGCATTGTCAGGGAGATGGGCTAGCTGATCTAATAGGTCTTATTCATCTCTGAATTGTGGGACATTGTGTATATTTCCTGGTCTGTGCATAGTGATGTCATCAAGAGTGTGCACCGGGTTTTTAACTCTTTAAAGATGGGCAGAGCCAGACGCAGAGCATTACAAACCGCTTGTGCAAAAACATGTGCAAAGATTGAAAAGGGCAAATTTAGTGGACAATGGTAAAGTTGGGTGAGTGAGGTAAGTCAGATGGGGCAATAATGAGGGATGAAGAATCTTGTGGCAATGGGGAGCAGGCTGTATCCCTAACCTGTTTGGTCAGACATTCCAACTTTGCGTTTTGAATCTTTGTAAAGAAAGGGTAACTTTTACTTACATAGCGCTACACCAGAGTAATATACAGGGCGTCAGAACTGCGGCTACCTTCAGCCTGGTCCCAGAAAAAGAAACCACAACAAACAATATAGATAGCTTGAGATTCATTCAGCTGTAGGAAAACCAAAGAGTCTTTAATTTGCAAAGTCTCTTTTAAGCAGTATTGTACTGTCCTTCAGTTTTCACGTTCATCTTTGCTTCCCAACTCTGTTGTGGGGCTGGGTTGTGCAAGCTTTTCCTTTTCAACTCAGGGCCTCTCCCCTATTGGCTCCTCTTTATTATCCCTGCTTTAATCAGCCAATTTTTGCTCACCACAGTATAGAGGACAACATTATAAGCTGTTTTTATTACATCTATATGATAAGATTCCAGGATTGTCTATCACCATGTCATGCTGAAAGCTAAAATGTCTGAGTCAGTGTGAAGTGACGAAAGAAGTGACAAGCATGATTGAGAACTTTTTTTGTTCAAAATTTCACCAGTTTGAATCATCACTAGGTTTGCTGTCTATTACTTTTCAGTTTTCAAGTTCTCAGCCATTATGACTTTACCAGTTGCACCTGTGCAGTATACAGCTACAGGAAGGCATGATCTATGCTGTGCCAGAGTCCTACCTAGACTGTTATCATATCAGAGGTAACTTAAGCAACAATCACCCTGACTCCTGCAGCAATTTCATTGGTTGTATGAAGGAGACCACACAGATTGGCCCAAGTGCCACAGATCCTCAAAATCGGCCTCTCAACAAAACAACCAGCACACACACACACAGAGCTCCTCATGGCATCACACACCCTTCATTTGCCACATACACAAATATCCCATTACAACCGACACGCATCAACACAGTCACCCACACAACAAGACAACCAGCAACAACAGTAACCCCAAATATCAGTCTGAAATCTGGAATATCTGTAGAGTCAGTGTGAAGCAATGGAAGCAGCTATACGAATGGGTGAGAGTTCGTTTTGTTTAGAATATCACCAGCTTACATCATAACCGGGATTTGTAGTCAGTTCCCAACTGCTGTCCAGTTTTTAAGTTCTCAGCTGTTTTTGGCTTTTCTACACACAACTTTATGAATTACACTTGTGTGACAGCACAGGCTTTCAGCCATTTTAGTAATTGCTCTTCCAACATCCATGAAAATGGATGCTCTTCTAACATCCTCAGAAAGACCAGCACAATAGAATAAACTGTGAGTTTCTATATAAAGTCATTTTTGGTTTGTAAGCCCCAAAAAAGTTTTGAGTCAATTTAACCGTGCCTCAGTCGGCCACAACTGAGGATGCCAAAATCAGGACAAACTGCTAATAGGTCAGATATACCCAAAGACTGGTGCCTAATCCCCCATAGGATATACCAAACCAGCAACAAAAGTAAACTTCTGTTTCACCACACTGGCTAACACAAAGTCATAAAAGCAGTTTCCTTAGGCATTCTGGGTCTTATATCACCACCAAATACACTGGATTTAAAGGTGAGTGGTACTTTACAACCAGTCTCATCAAATAAAAGGTTCTCCTGATCCCAAAGAACCAGTCACACACCCAGGTCAATATATAACTTAGATCTTACCCAAAAATCACGCTGATGCCAATCCTTTAGTATCTAAAATCTAAAGGTTTAATCATAGAAAGAAAGAAAGAAAGGTGAGAGTTAAAATTGGTTAAAGGAATCAAATACATAAAGTAATTGCAAAGTTCTTGGTTCAGGATTATACCAGTGATGGAATAAACTGCTGGCTTAAGTCAAGTCTCTGGTTGCTTCCAAATCATTGGAAGGTCCTCAGTCCATTGGTTAGAATGCTCCCAATAAGTTCATAGTCCAGAGGCTTGGGCAGAAAAGAGGCTGGAGCAGGATAGAGGCAAAATGGAGGTGTTTCCTGGGCCTTTTATAGCTTCTGCCATGTGGAGGGAATTCCATTGTTCTTACTGTGGAAAATTACAGCAACAAGATGGAATTTGGAGTCACATGGGCAAGTCACATGTTCACGCATTTCTCCTAGTCACAGCAGGAAATTCCATTAAGTGTAGATAGGCGTCTTCCCTGGTCCACTGTCAGTTAAATGCTCTTTTGATGGGCCACTCAATTTGAATAGGCCCTCCAAGCTGTGCTGGCTAGCTACCTTTTAGGCATTACCCCAGGAGCAAACATTTAAAATATAGAGCCAATATTCATAACTTCAAATACATCCATACAGATAGCATAATCATAACCAGCAAATCATAACCTTTTCATAGACATCTTACATGCCACATTTGGTACAAGATTTGTTGCAAATATATAACTGTGGTTGCAACAGTGATGTATATGGTCATATTTTAATCAGATAACATCACAGTGAACTTCGTGACAATACTCAAATCTCCATGACTTTACAAATCATAAGAAGAATTTTATCACACTTCCCAGAAAGTTCTACCTGTAATGGGATGAGATTTGTCATGCAATATTTCAGAAAGTTCAGTATCTTTTGGGTGAAGTTGGAGGGTGGAGATGAAAACTGGGTTTGTAATGAAAAGCGAGCTTCAGCTTTAATTATGAAATCACCTCTGCTGCTCCATAATAATTTACCAAATGGCAAACAAGGAGCAGTATATATTGATAAAACACTACTTAATACCAGTATCTGCTGCAAGAGGAAATCAGTGTACAGGTGTTATATACAAAATTTCAAAAAAGCGGTAGGAAAAAGGAATTAAAACAATGATTTGCCACTAATAAACAAATGATATAGCAGAACGGTACTCCTCTAAATATAGATACCAGGATAACTGGACACTCTGTGGACAGATATTCAGATTTTGATGAATCTTTTAATTTTCTGGGGAAAAACATTTGTTCTGTTGACAAATTGGTTTTCGTTCTTTATCAGGCCATTTATTAATACATTGATAAAAATCTATATTTAGCTGCTCACGGTTTGTTATTGATCATATAGTGTGTAATGCTATGTTTACTTTGGGAGGTTATAGGTATACAGTGAGCAGTGGGGAGGACAAAAAATTGACCAGGGTATGTGCAAATTTCAGAGTGTTAGTGCTATATCTGGCCTGACTTCTATATTTTTTTTTAAAGGATTTTTTAAAGGTGCTATTAAAAATGTGTTGAATAGCAACGGGATGCCACTAAAACACTTAATGATCCATACTGGAATGGTCCTAAATAAGTTTGTGGGTTATCCAGTTTTTACTCCCCTGAGAGGCATGTACAAATATTACAACACCTTGTCTTTGAGCACGCCAGCATTTGTTGTATTTGTGCTGTCATAGTAGGTGTCTGATAATCGTTTTTCAACCTAATAAGGTTTTCTAGCCAAACTCACTACAAACATCTTCTTTTCCTGACCTAGATGATATGCTATGTATTAACTTGCACATCTTATTTATGTAGTATGTTTGCCCTTATTTTTATGACAAAAGGGAGGATATGACCCTATTGTAACACTGTCACCTCTGGGATGGAAAGCATCATTTGTTTAATCATGTACAGCAACCTTACACAATAGGACAGTGGTGGGCAACCTGCGGCCCACAGGCTGCATGTGGCCTGTCAGGGTAATCTGCTGGCGGGTGCGAGATAGTTTGTTTACATTGATCGTCCACAGGCACGGCCGCCTGCAGCTCCCAGTGGCCGTGGTCCGCCATTCCCAGCCAATGGGAGCTGCAGGAAGTGGTGCGGGCTGGCCGCTGCTTCCCACAGCTCCCATTGGCCAGGACGGTAAACCGCGGCCACTGGGAGCTGCGGGGGGCCATGTCTGTGGACGGTCAATGTAAATAAACTGTCTCACAGCCCGTCAGCGGATTACCCTGACAGGCCGCAGGTTGCCCACCACTGGTTCTAGGACAAAGAAAGATTAAATAAAAATATAGGGTGTAGCTTGATTTAAGGTGTACGAATACTATTAATTTAATTTATTACTTTAATTTTATTTAATTATTAATATTAATTAATATGGGTTTTAGGCTCGCCAATCTGTTTGATCAGAAGATAAAAGTTCTTGTTCCAAATTAGGCTCTACAGAATTTACAAAGGACCCTTGGGGGTATGACAGGAAGCTCACACTGAGACAGATATAGCCTTAAAGACTTTATTAAAATAATAATAGTAAGTAAATGGTAAAATACTCAGAGTTACAAAGGTACAATTGCATTACTGCTATTTAAAAGATACATATGATAATATCATATTATATGCAACAAAGCTTTGGTTAATATACTCACAACCTTTCTTGATAACCTGCTGGTAAGAGAGACAGGACCAGCCTTGAAATTCAGGTTTCTCAATTCTTGAGTGAGGGATGCAGTGCTTAGAGAAAATGAATGCTAAGAACTATCAAAACCAAATTACGGTTTACTTGACTAACTTAAACTTAAAATCAAAACCTAATAAACAAACTAAGAATAAAAACTTAGGGAAACCAAGCTTAGCCTAGTTCCCTTGAAACTTAAAGTTTAAGAAGAACAAGTACACCTCTACCCCGATATAATGCTGTCCTCGGGAGCCAAAAAATCTTACCGCGTTATATCGAACTTGCTTTGATCCGCTATTAGGATCCCTCTCCCCTCCCCCCCCGGAGAGCTGCTTTACCGCGTTATATCCGAATTCGTGTTATATCGGGTCGCGTTATATCGGGGTAGAGGTGTATAGCCTACTAATAGTAGTGGTCATAGTAGATAGATAGACTAGAAAGAGTGAGATAGAGAGAGTGGAGGAGGTAAGTGAGAATACTTTAGCGAGGTGGGTCACCTCTTTTATAGGGCACAAGTGCCGGAAATTTTTCCTCCTATGCCCAAATTTCATTCCTTACCCACAAAATGTTAGGGTATGCTTACCCCATAGGCTAGTATGTGTGTGTGTATTGATGACATGTACCTACGCACACATGTTTCCTTGTGGTGTACCTGTTAAGTCTGTGGGTACAACACTGAAAAACCCCCTATGCCATTCTTCCATTGTCTATTGGTCTAGATAAAAGGTCATAGACATATCCGTGGATACTTATCTGTTAAAGTAACAAGATATTGGTTAACTTTACTTTTTGGGTAAAAAGTCTTAATATAGATATGCTAACTTTGCCTTACCTTAACATACAGGATATTGCCTGTAGGTCTTTTGCATTACAGCCAAACTTATTTTTAATATAAATTTATAAACTTATTACAATACATCAAATACTTAAACTATAAGAAAAGATATATAATATGCAAGCAAGCAGGTTAATCCTATAGGCTACATTGGAGGTTTAAATAGTCAATATTCCTTGTTATACTATGGCTTTTAATATTTAGAAGAATTAAAAAAAATTAAGCATATTAACAAACTATTCATTTATTTTTGTTAAAACAGGTTTTGCAGATGATCTCAAATTTTAATCAAATCTTATGTGCACAGATTTCAGACTGGTACAACACAGGGCATTTCATAATCTGCCTAATGTAAATATTTCAGGATGAGAATGGTCTAAACACCCTTTAGAGTTTTGCTTGCCCACTTTCAATTATTGCTAATCTCTACTGTTTAAGGGGTGGGGAGAAGAAGATATCAGATAGCCGTATGCAATCACATTATTATCCTTGCTCATAGGTTTTTAAAGGCATAGGGGACCATTAGAGCATCTAGTTTGACCTCCTGTATAACACAAACTGTAGAATTTCACGCCTTTAATCCCTGCCCAAAGACTTGTTTGACTAAAACATATCTTCTAGAAAGGCATCCAGTCTTGACTTGAAGACATGAAGCGATGAAGAATCCACTACATTCCTTGGTAGTTTGTTTAATCACCCTGTAAAAATTGTGCCTAATTTCTAATTTAAAATTGTCTGACTTTAACTTCCAGCCATTGTTCCTGCTATATTTTCTCTTATTGTATGCAGTGTTGTTGTAGCCGTGTCGGTCCTAGGATATTAGAGAGACAAGTTGGGTGAGATACCTTTTATTGGACCAACCTCCTGTGGGTGAGAGAGACAAGTTTTCGAGCTACACAGAGCTTTTCTTCAGACCTATGTCGCTCAAAAACTTGTCTTTCTCACCAACAGGAGTTGGTCCAATAAAAGATATTACCTCACCCACCTTGTGTCTCTGTCCATCTTGTCGCGTCCATGGCAGCTTCATCTCTTCATAAGAATACCGCTCCCTCCAAAGCCTAAATCCTGGTGTTATTCCATGGAATGATCTGAAGGGGTGTAGGTGGTGCTGCATAAATGCAGGGATTAGTACAGAATATTGAGCATGTTAGTCACTTGTCCACCTCACTTGCTGTAGAACAAACTCAGCATATTCATAGCACAGTCAGCCTCCAGGTGTTCAAACTTGGAATGCAGACCTCTTCTCTCTCCCGCCCCCCACTTATTTTCTTTGTCCAGTCTCATGTTTTATATACACCTTTACCCCGATATAATACGACCCGATATAACATGAATTCGGATATAACGCGATAAAACAGTACGATCTGCGGCGGCAATTCGGCGGGAGGTCCTTCACTCCGAGGCGGAGTGAGGGACCATCCGCCGAATTGCCGCCGAATACCTGGACGTGCCACCCCTCTCCGGAGCGGCCGCCCCAAGCACCTGCTTGACAAGCTGGTGCCTGGAGCCGGCCCTGGTTTCACGTATAACGCAGTAAGATTTTTTGGCTCCTGAGGACAGCGTTATATTGAGGTAGAGGTGTATTTGATCTCTTTCTCCCCACACCTTATTGTGTACTGGACAGGTGAAAGAGGCATTCAGATTCTGCTTCTCACCTGAGATGTTCTGACATGTGATATTCTGGGGAAAGAGTGAGACTGCGTAGCTGGTTGACCACTACTCAAATAGCAACCAAAGCATTCCTTGTCAGTCCTAATTTCAGTACAAAAAACACACTTCATTGTAACAAAGGAATTATAATGCAACCTTGCCATCTTGCAGTTTATGCAGAGATGGGAATATAATTGCAACAGTGAATCAGGTTTTCCCTTCCAATTCTGTATTTTCAAGGATTTATAACTCAGCCATCAGAAATTGCTGTGAGTTGAAACTTTTATTTATATTGAGTAACTTGTATCACCTCATCTTTGTACTGTATCACCTTAATTATAACCTCTTATTGTCCTTTCAGGGTTTCATGAACATAAAGTTTTGCCTATAAAAATCTTTAAAGTTCATACCTGAAAAATTCCTTGAACCCTTGTGCTAAATGCATTATGGGCACCAACATTTGGTCGTATCTCTTACAATGTGCATTTTATCTGTTCACATGGTGTTCACACTTACATAACTGTTAAACTATTAAAATAATGTATCAAAATAAAATACAGAAGCAAGTAATACAACTAGAGAAAGGCATAATTATTCTACTTTTTGTTCTAGTGGTATTAGGATAATCTTTTGATTTTAAATGGCAGAGTCAAAGCAGCTGTTTTCTCTTAAGTATAAGAGGCTTTACCCCATTTGAATGGTAACAGTGAGTGTAGGAATTTCTTAACAGCATTTTATTTGTTTACACTGTGTTGTGTTTAGCATCTGTACTCCACTGTGTAAAGGATAAATATGTAGATTGTATTATAGCAATTCGATTAGAATAGGTAAAATCCTCTAACCAGCCCCTAAAGGACTTTTCAAATCAAACACCTTTGGGAGCAAAGAAGTTCTTAGTAGCCCTAGCTTTTCAAAAGCTAACTCTGTTTTTCATAAAATAAAGGATGTTGCAACAGCAGGAAGGTCATCTTTGTGACTAATTGAAAAAGTATAAAGCCCTATAGAGATTGGAATTACGGAAGTCTTTAACCATGTACTACAGCATGTGGAAACTGCTTGTAAAACAGAGACATCCCTTAGTTTTGAGATTACATTAAATCCCAGAGACTGTAATTATATGCATGCTGCTGGCAGACACCACTACTAGGCTGAGTGTGTGTGCTGGAGGGGGGTGGTTATTTATGGTTTCTCTCACTGAAATCTACAAACATTGGTGCAGAATCCTTTTTGGTTTCAGTTGTATCATTTTCTTAATGCTACTGCTTCCAGTATTGGTGAAAAACTATCTTGGGGTGATTTATTTAATTATATTTGGAAGACTACAGGTTGTTTATGAATCATTATGACAGAAGATACTAAGAAGATTTCTCAGCAGTGTTCCTGAAAGAAAGCACCCTCTTTCTTTTTCTTTCAATTTTATGAATCAAAGCCAAGAAACATGGTGCAATGTTGTGGATTCATGTCTAAAGTGGTGCTGTATCCAAAATGGTTCACATAAGACTTTTCCTATGTAAGTTTCTGCCCAAATTAAAATCTCACATAGTTCAGCTTATATTTAGTGATACCTTTGAAAGACAGAATTTAATAGAGCTGCTAAGATAAGGTTCTTTATTATTGTAGCACATACGGTATCATTTCATTAGTATATTACAATTCCTCTCAAGCCCCTAATTATTTTTTTAAAGCAAAGCTATGCGTTTGTGAAAGCATTGGCCAGAACAGCTGAACCATGTAGTTTACAGTAAATGAAATTAGGTTAAGAGTGAAAGATCTGTTTTGTATTAAATACCTCAAAGGTCTGCAAAGGACAGTTCCTCCATGTAAACAAACAATTCTCAGCCTTTCTGCAATACACATTTTTATTGAAAAGGACAGTTTCAATTTTCTCACCAGTTATTCTCGCATTTTTGTGCATCTGTTGTACAGTTTGCTATAAAGGACACAATATATGGTAGAGCATTCACTGTTGGTGATGTTCACTAGAAAATTAATTTTAGGTAGAAAAAGTGTACATTCTCTATAATTTAATATTATACGCAGTTTTATAAAATGCATTCAGAAAACCAGATTGTTTGTTTTTAATTCATGAAACCATAGTGGTACCAGACAGTAGCTCCATGGTTTATGAATTGGAGAATCAGCAAAATGTGTTCAGTTTTTCAATACTGAAACATTTGTTCTTCAATATGTCATTTTACAAGGCACCCAAGGGTGAGGCAATACTGACTAATCTTACCATAGATTGACGCATAGGTGTTGAACCGGGGGTATCTAGGTTGCCAGTAGCCCAAATCTAATCATTTTCTATCTAGATCTCTCTCCCTACTCTTAAAAAAAATGGTTTGCTTTTAGGGCCATGTTAAGTGCCACTACTATGGTATTTGGACACCAAATTTAAGTATTAAAAAGATTCATTATTGTCTATGAATAGTCTAGTTTTTCTGTGAAGCAGAAGTATTTCCGCGTAGGACTGGTTATTTAGGGGATGGATGTGTGGATGTATAGCTTCATTTAACAGAGGTAGAGCTTTGCAAAGAGGTCTGTTTGGGATTTTCCTTTGAAGATGTAAAACAAGCTCATCCTGGTCTCTGGATGAAGGGAGTTCTAAAATCATACACCCTCTGCCAGAGTAGGAATGGGTGAAGAGTACTGATTTTTTATTATTTATTTTTTTTAAATCTTTTTAAACCGCCAGGGCAGTATCTCTGCAAAAAACAAAGCATTATTGCTCAGGTTGGAAAAAAAGGTAAAATTATCAACCACCATTATTCCAATAGATAATCCTTTCACTGACTTGCCATTTTCTGCTGCATCAAATTAAAGTTCTTGCTCTCATCACCAAGGTCGTTCTTGACTCTGCCCATCTCTGTTTATCCACTCTTGTCTCCTATTGTGTTTCTTCCTGTCCCACCTCCTCTACTCCCCCAGTGATGCTAGTCTGACTCTGATCAGCCTGTTTGTCAAGTTCACCACAGATGTCTCTGATTTCTTTCATGCTGCCCAGAATGTCTTGCTGGAATGAATATGTGAAGTCCATGCCCGCTACCTCCTCTAATCCTTCCTCAGGACTTTCCTTTGCTGTAAGTCCTAAAAGAAATAAGCCAACTGATTCTGGAAAGATTGAAACATCAGTCAGGCATAGCTGATATTTATTTAATAAATACATAAATAAAAAATCACCTTTCAAATAATTGGGAACCAACAAGTTGTGGACATAGCATGCCACTATGGGATTTTATTACTGATACCTTCCTCCTCTCTCATCTCTACAGCTAAACAAAAATTTTCTAGCAGAACAGTTTATGGTTATAAAATGCTGATTTAACTAAATCAAACTGCTTTACAGGAATGTGTTCATTTCATTGACATTTTTGATTAAAAATTATTGAAACATTTTGTTTTGATAAGGTTGATGCATTTCATGTTAAGATCAAAGCACTTTTGACTTTTATGCGATACTATATTAGTCAATATATAATATAATAGTTGAAACAATTAAGTCAAAACAAAGGCTTCCTCCTTATTGACATGAAGCACTTCAAAACATTAGTGAAGCAAAACGTTTTGATAAGTCATTTTCAGTATTTCAAAACAAAAATTTTCACAATGCTGGGAATTTTTTAAATGTCAACTTTTTGATCCAGTTTGGGATGAAAGAAAATTTTAAAATGCTGGAATTTCCTGTGGAATGGAAATTCCAGGTTTTGACCAGTTCTACATATCTCCTGTTCTTTGTAGCGTCTGCTTGTTGCATTTTGTTTCCAGTTAGGAGCTTCAGGGCAAGGACTGTCTTCTACTATATCTTCATACAGTGTCTAGCGCAATAGGCGCCTACTCTTGCTTGGGCTTTTGGGTGCTATCAATAATAATAATAATAAGTATAGATATAAAAATTTACTTTTACACTTCTCTTGATAATCTCCAGCTATTATCATTCGTTCGTTTGCTGGGCAGCACTCCCTTAGTTACCAAACTATTTCAGCAGGGATGATTGCAACCTCCTCTGTATTTATTGTTATTATATTTTAAAAGTGGGTGGAAATCAATGCTATTACTTTGCAGGCACCTACAGTCTCTTTTTAGTTAATTACATAAGCAGTGGCACACAAAATAGGCAGTTGTACAAAGTACCAATACATCTGAATAAATCAAGATGCATGAGACTGAAACCAAGTGTTGTTTAATCACCTGAGAACTCTGGGTGTCTGAATTTAAGATGGAGTTAAGATCAAGAAAGTGAAAAAAAATTGTTCTATATGAAGTACTCTTCCATTCTGGAAGTGCACCATGACTTTAATAAAATGCTATTCCCCGCTCCTCATTACATGTTTGTAATAATGGGCTAGTGAGCTGTGTATTTATGCTCCATTCCTGAAATGGGCAAACCACTGCAACTACACAGAACACCACTGAAATCCATCTGTGCACATTACAATGCAAGATTGAGGGTCTAGAGTGGAAATTGCGACTGTTGGAAACCACCATTAGTAAGGCAGGATAAAAATCAAATCCCAAATCAAGATAAAAGTCAAAATATCAGATTTTGTTGTTGTTGTGCAGAATGAAAAGTTCACAAGTTGCTGGTTTGGTGATGTTGAAATGTTTGTTTCACTATTTCCAACAGGAAAAAAACCTGACATTCCTGAATCAAAATATTTCATTTTGGTGTGTTGAACCAAATCAAAACATCTCATTTCATCTTGGTTTGATATTAATCTGCCCCCTCCTGAGGTGCCATGTTGCTTTGTTGGGGTCAGGGGGAAAATGTCTAATATTTTTTTAAAATCATATTTTTCATTTAAATTGGATTTTTTATTTAAATTAAATACAGGTTTATTTTTTAAAAGTAAACCTGTTTAAAATTAAATTTGAAATTGACAACCTATATTAATGACCAATCTTATTCTAATCTATTAAAATAATTTACATTAAATCAAGAAAATAATATTTAGTAGTATATATTTGCTGCCAAGTTTTAAAGAAAGTCAGACAACTGAACTGGTGAAGTCACTGACTAAGTATTTGGAACCAGAGTTTGTTGAAGTGCTAAAACAGCCTATTTACAGCAGTAGCCTCTTCTGCAGGTACAGAGAGAATATTTTCTTCATTTTCAGTTTACTCAACTACATCAGTTCAGCAACTAGTTCAGTCAAAATTAAGAAACTGACTGGGAGTTGAAAAAGCAGGAACATTTATTTTCCTCTTCCAATCTGTGAATAAAAACTAGGTATGAGAGGATGAGATCTAGTAGTTCTAAAATCTTGATGATGTAGTCACCAGAAGTAATGAGTTCAGTTCACTAACAGCAGGTAATACCTCCTTTGAATAATAAATTGGTTAGTTTTAAATGCAAAACATGTTTGGATAAAAATTTTTTACTTACATATCCAGCATATTTAAGGTAGTTTCATTTAATAATAAGGATAAATGCTGTTTTTTAATTGAATTTGAATTTCTATCAAAATAGAAAGTGGTGAATAATGTTTTTCTTATTTACTAGACGATTAATTTTTATTTGTAATTTATATCAACCTCTAACAATAAAAATATAAAATTTTGCCTATGAATAAATGTAAATTAAGCTATATAATTGGTTAAATACATGTGTATAGACATTGTCTAGCCTCCTGGTTAGCAAAAAGAATAATCAAATTTAGCATAATGACTATATTAGTTGCAAAGTAACATGTTTTAATGGTTTTCAACCAATGAGAATCAACTTTTCTTCAGGGAAATAAGTAAAAAATGCAAATACAAAACAAAATTAAAATGGCTGATTTAAATCAAAGTTTGCTGCTTGCTGATCTAAATCTTGATTAAAATCAGCTATTTAAATCTCTTTGATTTAAATCAGTTAATCCTGGTGGGAGTTGTAGTTTGAGTGTTTCATGCCCCCATTCTCCTCTACATGCTGGGCTCTCTGGCTAGACTACATCTCTCATGATGACTCTTTGACCACATGACTCCAATGATGCCCTGCATCAGTTCAACCAAAGAGGATGCAGCATGGGAGATGGCGTCTGGGCAGGGAGCCTGCCCTATAGAGGAAAATAGAGGCATAGGGCACCCAAGCTACAACTTCCATGAGACACCATGGCAGCTCAGGTGAATACAGATTAATGTTGAACTGACCAGAAACTAAATATTTCATTTAGATTTTTCCTACAGAAAACTGAAATTTTTTGGCAAAATCAATGTTTTCCCACATAAAATTTCAATTTTCAGAAAGTTAATTTTCCATCCAAAAGTCTTTTTGACAGAAAATTCCGGACCACTTCTAAATATCAACAAGTTAAATTCCTGATTTCATATTGGAATTTTATTTTTTATAAAAATTGCAATCTCCTATTCCATATAGAACAAGCATATTTTTCTTCATTTTAATTTTCCGTCTTGAGTCACTTCAGAGGAATTTAACTGATGTTGTGTTATGAAGCATTCTCCCTAGAGATGGGTTGGTAAAGATTAGGTAGAAGGTGACCTTTGAGAGGAAATATATATATTGATCCTGTCTATTTTGTCACATAAAAATGAGCTGCTTCATTTAATGACATGCAATTGCATATTTACAAATATAATCTTAGATGTACAAATCTGTGTGTGGTGTATATAATACTATGTTTATAAGAGTAAATTATGACTTTTAAGGAAAATAATGAGGTCAGCAAAAAAGGCACTATGAGTTCACACTACCCAAAGGGATTAAGATGAAAAAAAGTTTTTACAAATAGATCAGGAGAAAACTCTGGAGAAATAGTAGGTCCATTAATTAATAAGGAGGGAGGCCAAATCAGCAAAGATTCTAAGATGTGTAATTTACTAATGCATTTGTTGTTTTGTTTGTAATGAAAAAATAGTTATGTCCAATTAGGAAATAATGAAAACCTTGCAGACACAAGGGTAAGAAAAAAAAAATTGCATGCACACAATTTTATATATACACACTCTATGCACGTGTGCGTAGTTTTTCCAAGTATTCTTCTATCTGTTTTACCATTCACTATGGTGACAAGGTTTTCATTGCTTTTTCATTGTCCATTACCCTTTATTTTTTTTCAAAAGACCAGTTAGATCGGTATCAAGGTTAAATGTCACATATCCCAGGAAAATCCCAAAGAACTGGGCTTCTACCAGAGCATTTCTGCAACAACAAACATTTGGTACCTATCATTAAGGCCCCAGTTCAGGAAAACATCCCTATTAGGGAAAGGGCTTAAACACAAATGAGATATGCTTATGTACTTTCCTGAATCAGAGTCTAAAAGAAAAGAAGAACTATCCTGGCAATTACTGTCCAGTAAGAGAGATTTTTGATTCCTAATAAAATACAGAAAATGGTGGAACCAGGAACAATAAGCAGGAAAGAATAGAGCTCTTGGGACAGTTGAAAAATCATCCAATAGCCTCCTCTGGTTTCTCTCAGAGTAGTGATTGGAGACAGTTAAACAACTCTATGTATCCTTGCCAAGCTTCAAGGCATCAAAAGTGTCTGACACATCTACAAAAAACAATATGGACACTTGATCTTGATCCACTGCCAGAAGGGCATCATTGACCCACAAGACCAGTGCAATCTCCTCACCATAAACATGGCTAAAATTGGATTGACAAGGAACAAGGAAATCTGAAGACTCTTGGTATTTCCAGGGTTGCTTTGCTGCTATTTTCTCAATAACCTTTCCTAAAAAATGGAAGATTAGAGACAGGGTAATAATTGATGACATTATTGGTATTGAGACTTGAGCATGGGCCAAATCACATGCTTTCCTTAAGGAATGTTGGCAAGTTGCCCTTTTGAAAAAGATAATGACAGTTCCATCAATGATGGATCCAATGCCTCCCTGCTTGATTTCATCGTTCTGGAAGGGCAAGGGTACAAAGAGCAGGTAATAGCTCAACATTTCACAAGTACTTTCAGGACCTCCATGAATAACACTGGCTGAAACCCATGCAGAGAAGGCTCTATGTTTCCCCAACCCACCACACACACATGGCCCGTAACTGGTCACAACTCAGCAATTACAGAGACAGACAACCCAAATCTCCCACACTGTGATATACTCAAATCTGCAACCAAGGGACATCAGACTGACCACTGCCTAGAATAGTTCTCATCAGCTTTCAATGAAAACAAAACAATCTATGGTCAGTGGGTCTGTCTAGGACACTGTAGCTGTGTTGATACACTACGTCTGGCCAGTCTCTTCAAAGTGTGGGTGCTGCTACAACCAGGAGGGGTAGGATGCCCCTAATAAGGGAAAAATAAGAAAAACAGTGGAGTGGAAATTCTGATTTAAAATGGAGAAAGAAACTGACCTGTCTGATGAAGTACTTAGAGCAGTGGTTCCCAACCTTTTTTCATCTGTGGACCTCTAGAAAATTTCAAATGGAGGTGTGGACCCCTTTGGAAATATATTGTCTGTTGTATAGTTGAATTCTCTTCAGTTTTCAGTCTTTCGTGGACCCCTGAGACATAGTCCATGGACCCCAGGGGTCCGCAGACCACAGGTTGAAAACCACTGACTTAAAGAACAATCTATTTCCCCTTTAGAGTTTCTTTGGATGGCCTTTTCCATGGCAGCTTCCAGAATTTTATTAACATTTACAAAATGTATGGCTTATGACAAACATTGTCCCATTCCTCCCTGCCACTTCCCCCCAATTCCCCAGAAATCTAATCCTTCTTCCATCTTTTAATCCTCCAATGTAGCACATGTGCACCTTAGCACCAACTGATCAAATTAACTGCAACCTTGGTTAAAAATGTCAGAATATACCCTCACTAATTTTGAAATAGAAGAAAATGAACGGGACATGGAGTATATGAAGCCATGTTAAATGTATTCCCAAAATGGAGAAGGGGTGATAGATTAATAATTATCTAATGTTTTAAATGAACAGTGTTGACATTGTGAAGTGAATCATTTGTCTTTTGGACACAAATCTGCCTTTAAAGTTTTATACAGCTTTGTTTAAATTTTTGCTTTTAAGTTAATAGATCCTATGTTGGGTTTTGTCCATTAGAAAATTTTTGGTTTGTTTGTAAGGGTACAGTGGAGCTGTCATTTAAGCATCATGTTCTACTTCATTATTCTGTGAATGAAATGTTCAATTTCTTTGTGAATGGAGATAAGAGACTGTAAAACATCTGAAGTAATGGAGCAATATTGTGCCATATGTAAAATTTGGTAAGGTTTGGATGGATTTGTTATGAAATGGGACAAGTTGATTCTTAGATGCACTAAAAGTGGATCTCTATTTCTTTCCTTTTTTTTTTTTTCTTTTCCCCTCATTTTAGTTGGGAATTGGTGAGCGAACCCGATTTATTGCATATTTTTTATGCAGCATCATTTTATTTATTTTGTGTGATCAAATGCTTCATGGTCCTGCCCACAAAACTATATCCCTCTGTCCTCTTTCTCTCTGATCCCCTGCTTCCACTACCTTAATATAATTATTTTAAAATTATCAAAATGCTTTTTAGATGATAAAGTCAGGCAGGCAAATAGTTTGTTTTTTTCCCTACCTTCATATAACGTAAAATCTAAATCTTTTAAAACATATTTTTCATTTTAAAATATCTGCCCTCAAAACTAGCATTTCTACTCTTTTGTCTTCTTGTTCAGTTCAGATCACAAAGGAAATGAAAGATGTGTAAGGGAGGGGGAAAAAAATCCCTAAATTTGCTGGAATGCATGGCCCTTTGCCTAGAACAGAAACCAGCGCTCCGTGCACAGCAGGGGAATGTGAGAGAATGTAGAATGGCTCCGTGTAGCATCATTGTTAGCATTTTATACTATTTGATGCTTTGTAGCTGCTAAAGAAACATTGCTGTTTAAGCCATTGATCTCATACTGCAAGTGGTGGTGGTAGTAGTAGTGAATGACACAGCTTTGCTGGATGACATGAAGCTGATCTCTGCATCAGCCAAGAGGAATTAAGCTTTGTCACTCCCCACTGGGACTACCTTTCTTCTGGTATGTGAGCAAGGAATTCATATGCTTCTGCTGCATCCAGCAGAGCAGAGCCAAGAGTATACTTTACCACTGAAGGCAGTAAGCAAGAATGATAGCTGTCTCTTTTAAATGCCGCTGTCAAATTCTGAGGAGACTTGCTAAAGGTATTGTGCTTTCCTTGTTATTCATTCAATGGCTCTGTTGCAGCATTCCATGAATATAGCCTAATGGTTTTACTTTCAAATATGACTGCCCTTACAATTTATTGTCAGACAACAAAGAACTCTGTGAATATACAGGTAAGGATTTTAACTGAAAGAGTCCCATGTCCCGTGGTGTGTTCATATTAGAAGCATAAGATGATTTCATTCCTTAAAAGGGAATTTGTTTTTAAGTCAAGTGCTAAAGTTATTATGGGGTATCATTGTCTTGCATTCCTGATAACTGATCAGTAGAAGTCTTGCATGTGTTACAATAGTATATTACTGAAAGCAGCTAGATCCAGAACCTGTATCAAAGATGGAATTTTTGAATTGTTGGTTTATTAGAATTTATAATCTCTAATAGGGTGTTTCTCTGCATGTTTATAATACCTGAGCCAAAAAATGGGTTGTACATGACTAAATATGGGGGGTTGATAAATTGATGGCTTTGATATCTTGTTACCCTTGTGAAGTTAATTTGCCCATTATAGAAGCATTCCTTTTATGTTGTCATGAATCACTGTTGCCTTCAGTTTGATCTGTCAATACTTTGAAATGCTATTTGTACCTTATTTTGTGTCCTATTTGTTTTTTTAGAGCAGCTATTTTTAAACCTTCTTGGATAAAAAATGTTCCTTCTTTTCCAAAATGAGTACAATTTAGTTTTTAAAAAATAGCATTTTATATATTAAAAATGCCAATTACTATTACTGTCAAATCTTTGTACCATCTCTGTGTAAAATATCAATGCTAAAGAAAAGTTTTTTGTAGTAACTTCTAACATTATAGTAACAATATGTAGCTGCAAGAAAATGAGAAGCTTTTGTTTTCAGACTTAGTTGTGTGAAACAATGGTTATTACTATATTTGAAGAGCTGTAAAGTCCTAAATGTTAATGAAACTATTTGTATCAGCTTAGCTTGAAACATCAGAATTCTTTAGTCAGTCAGCAGTACAGCTCAGAATCAATTAATATTTTATTTTGTAGAAGAATGAAAGCAAATGTGTGTGATAGGTCTAGAACAATAAGGGGGAAGAGGAGAATTTTGTAATCAAACTTATCTAATGCATTTTCCTACTGTCGAAAATGTAATGTAAAGACATTAGAATATACTTTTTTCATAGCACATATCTTAAAATAATCTATTCTTCTATTGAGGGGCTCTCTCCTTCAAATCTGTGCCTGGTAATGTTTAGTTTAGTTTAGTTTAGTAGGTTTATTCTTCATTTATCAGACTGAAATTCAGTTTTTGTCTTTTGTTGTTTTGCATGAAGGAAATAATCTCTTTTCTAATGAACTCTGTATAAGGCAGGTTTTGGCACAATAATTTACTCTATTAGTGTTGAGAGTTGTTGCACCACTTAAATGCAGTTTCCTCTGGAATTAATATTCTCATACATCATACCCATCTTAATTCTTTTACACTTCCCATCACTTAGCAGAACATAAGCTGATTTTATTCTTTGAAATAATTTTAACTCCCTTCACCCCTCGCCCCAGTAAGAGCTGGTATGAAACCATTGGTTGTCTGCTTTGAGAGAACTGTGCACTACACTTGTCTGCCATCACTGCTATTAACAATCCATATGCAAAAAGAGAGAGCGATCCTCTTCTATTGGCTTCCAGTGCAACAGATTTGAATCTTACTCTCTTAATCTTTATATCTTTTATTTCCATTTCAGTATTTAAGTATCCGATTGTCTATTAAATAACCTCATAACATTTTTTGGGGGGGGGGGTTGACTGATGCTCGCCAATTAATTTTCCAACAGGTTGTGTTTGTTTGTTTTTTCAATATAACTCAGCTCATTAAAAAGAAAAAAAACATTCTCCAGACAATAAGCTTAACTTTGATGAAAAACAGTATGTGACCACAACAATGGCCTGTCCACATGTTTTAAAAGAAGAAAACATTTTTCAAAGATGTAGTTTGAGGAAGACAATATTTTTCTCAGGCGGGAAAAATATTCTAATTTTTTTTGTTTGTTTCAATTTCTGTTGTGCTAAATCCGAGGCCAAAACCATTATTATTCAGATAGACATAGTACTTTTTGTAACTGAACCTTTATGACAAATATTATTTAACAATCTAGACAACTTGTTAAATTGTTCAAACCAGTTTAGAACAATTGTTCAGATGTAATTTGATGGATGGAGTATTCTCTGCAAGAGATAGAGAATGAATGATAGACAAATGAAGCTCTTCAGTGTGTTTGCAGGGTTCCTTGGCTTGGATGAACAACATGTTTGGTGTCTGACAGCAAAAAAATAGGCCTGTGTTTCTATCATTGGGTGTCTTTTGTTGCTAGCATTTCACCATCATGTTCTTATTTTTGATTAGGCCTTTGTTCTAATAGTAAAATTTTCAGCATTCTCTGGCTCTGATTTTATTTGTCAGCCATCAGTTACGGATTGGTCAACATAATCAAGATGTCAAAGAACAATAATAGACTTTTATTTAGTCTATCTGGTCATAATATGCAAATGACTCTCCTATATGTAGTCAACAGTCTTTTGCTTTCTGCCTTCTCCTTCACTCTTGGTCAAGCATAGCCTTTGCCACTGGATCCTCTATTTGCTTGGCCCGATTCCATAGTTAGGGAGGCTGTATCCCTTCTGTCAAGGCTTTGCTCCTGTTTAACTCAGTCTAGCTAATGTCTTCTCTGTATACCAATACTCATCCTCCATGAAGGCCAAAAGGTCATTTCTTAGCCCTTTCTACTCTTCTTCTAAATACCTTCAACCCTCATGTGGAAATGATATATGTATGGCATATACTTATTTACTATATCATGTATTTTTAGTAAATGCTAGACATGTGTATTGTAAATTATAGTATGAAGAGTTCCACTTTCATAATAGTTTGTGAGTCAATATATGAGCTCAGGTAAGTCCTATATGTAAAATGTATATAGCAGGGCAACCTTTCAGAAGTGGTGTGCCAAGTCTTCATTTATTCACTGTAATTTAAGGTTTCGCGTGCCAGTAATACATTTTAACGTTTTTAGAAGGTCTCTCTCTATAAGTCTATATTATATAACTAAACTATTGTTGTATGTAAAGTAAGTAAGATTTTTAAAATGTTTAAGAAACTTCATTTAAAATTAAATTAAAATGCAGATCTTACCAGTTTAGTGTGATCCTTGCCCTTGCTTTTCCTTGGTGAGTTTTCCAATGTCTGGCACGTATTTGGATACTTTAAGCTGCACACAGGCTTCTGAATGATCAGTTGTTAACCGGCTCCGAGAGGGGCAGAAGACAGATTTTATGTGTGAAAATACCTGTTCACACAGGTATGTGGATCCAAATGCTGAAAGCACTGCAAACGCAATTTTCTTCAAACAGTTAAATTTCACTGGCAGGAATGTCCAGCAAGTCAGAATAGAGGCCCCATGATCTCTCTCGGTAGCTTCAAGTGCACTCCGCAGATCTCCAAACTTTAATACCCGCAATTCTGATCTTTTTAACTGAATGAGTTGCATTTCGAAATCTTCAACACCCATCCACTGAAATACAGACAAATCCAAGTCGCTTTCATTGAACTTTACAGGTTTCATTAGAAAAGAAAGCATTGGGCCAAATCGCTGGAAATCTTGAAATCTGTCAGAAAATTCTGATTCCAGTTCTTGCATGTACATTCCAATCTCATCAACACTGACACTTTTATGTATTGGAAGTAGCGGAAAGTCGAAGTTTGAATATCCCGAGAAAAAACTGCTAGTTTACAACAAATGCCTTCCAGGCTTCATAAAGATCCAGAACTGTTTGCCCTGCACCCTGGAGACAGAGGTTGAGTTCGTTTAGGTGAACGGTGATGTCAGTTAGAAACATGAGCTGACACAGCCATTTGTCATCATCCAGTTCGGGGTAGTTTTATGCTTTTTCCGACAAAAAGGCTTTGATTGCATCAAAACAGTTTACAAAGCGCGCCAAAACCTTGCCATGACTTAGCCACCGAATGTTGCTGTGAAGTGGGATGTCATTATAAGCACTGTCCATCTCTTCTAGCAGTGCTTGAAACTGTCTGTGAGTCAAAGCAGATCGAGCAATGAGGAAATTCACAATTCGCACCACTGTATTCATCACATTATTAAGCTCTGAATTAGAAATTTTAGCACACATGTTTTCTTGATGGATGATACAGTGAAATTTAACTGTCGGGCGACCAATCTGATCTTCAAGTAACTTTACAAATCCCTTCTGTTTTCCGACCATGGCAGGAGTACCATCTGTTGTCACACAAAATATTTTTCTGATGTCGACTCCTCGCTCTTCAAAATGGTTTACAAAACTTTCCAATATATCTTCCCCCTTTGTTGTGCCATGCAGGGGTTTTAGTCAACAAAGTTCCTCTTGGATTTCATCGGAAGCACAATATCTTGCAACAACTGCCAAACGTGGAACATCGTTTATATCCACGCTCTCATCGACTGCAACGCTAAACACTGCTGTGTCTTTTAACTCAGTCGTCTGCTTTTTGTTAATGTTTTCTGCCATTTCGCTTATGCATCTCTCAACTATTCTGGCAGAGACAGGCAGTTCTTTTATTCTAGATACGATTGTATCTTTATTTGGCAAATCATTGAACAAAACCTCCGAACTGCTGGGAAAAACTTTTATATATTCCCCATCTGTAAACGGCTTTCCGTTTTTTGCAGTGCACTGTGCAATCTTGTAACTTCCTGCTGTAGCTTGATTTTTACTTATACGTAAGCATTTAAAAACACTGCTTTGCTTCTCATATCCTGCTACTGCCTTTTTGATCGATTCAGTCTTGTCTGCTTCATCAAGAAAAGTTTTCTCTTGCTTTGTTTCAAAATGTCGTCGAACACTTGATGTGCGACAGACAACACTTTCACAACAGAAAGCATAAACAGCACGGTCCTTCTTTTGAATAAATCCAAATGTGTCTGTCCAAGAAGGCTGAAATGAATGGACATCTAACTTTGCTTTCTTAAGAGCTGACATTTTGTCAAATGTACCCCCACAACTCACAGTGGGGAAAAAAATCGTGACAGACGGCATGCACGATGTCAAACGCAGTGTGCTGTTCCACCTGGCATGGTATAAGCAGCAAATCAGGACTTAAAAATATCCCAGTGGCGCTGGAATAATTTTAAGGTGTGCCCCCTCTTGCCCCTGTCTGCATCCCTCACTGCCCCAGGCTGGGGCCAGTGGGCCGCAGCTGGGGGTGGCTTCAGAGCGCCAGGCCGAGGCCAGAAGCAGAGCCCTGGGCCGGCAGCCGGTATCCTAGGCCAGCAGCGGGCTGAGCGGGGCCAGCGGCCGGGACCCCGGCTGGCAGGGGGCCGACAGCCAGTATCCCAGGCCGGCAGCAGGTTCAGTGGGGCCGGCGGCCGGTATCGGGGGCCGGCGGCCGGTATCCCCAACCGGCAGCGAGCTGAGCGGGGCCGGCGGCCGGGATCCTGGACCGGCAGCAGAGTGCCACTGAAAATCAGCTCATGTGCCGCTTTTGGCATGCGTGCCTTAGGTTGCTGACCCCTGGTATATAGTATTCACATATAAGTTGCATACATTTTAGTTCCACTTAAGCCTATTAGTCACCTAAACATTAACTTTAGCTATCACTACCTGGTGCTCAGCTGTTTATATCTTTTGACACTTTTTATGTTTCCCTTCTATCTTGATCAAGTAAATTTGTAACTTCATCCCTTTTTCTTTCAGCTAAATATCTTAGACTGAATTGTTTCTGCTGAGCAACAGGAGAAACTCCAAACATAATTATTCTCCTTTGCCACTCTAACAGGTTAGAGAGATGTGGAGGCATTATTCTGGAGATTTCTGTTACACTCCCCTCCTTACTGGTACCTCAGCTTAACTCTTTGCTGAAACAGAGGCCAGAGTTCTCTTTTCAGAACTTTTCAAATAGCTTTAAACAGAGTCAAATTCAGGCCTATTGTATGTAAAAGCCTGAATGTAGCCATCAACAGTTCCCAGTTAGCTTCAAAGATAGAGTACCATACTATTTTTTTTAGCAAACGAACTTTTAATACACACACAAACATTGTAAATGGTATTTGGAATACTTACAAAAAACTTTTTAAACAAAACCTATAAAACAGTAAATCTACTAGCATTCTTTGTTCCAGTTACACATTTAAATGCAAGGTTTCAGCATAACATTTACACTTCTATACATCACCACATGCATATAAACACATTCCCCTCTAATCTTCTTGCACAGAGGATTTCACAGACTCTAGCATGTAGCCATAATATGTAGTGTGTGTCACCTGGATTCTTCAGAGCTTGAGGCTTGATCTACACTGAAATGTTATATCAGCATACTTGTGTTGGCCTAGGGTGTTAAAAAAAAACCCCACATCCCTGATGGACATAGCTATGCTGACAAAACCCCCAGTATAGACACAGCTATGTTGACGGAAGAGGGCTTCTGTCAACATAGCTCAGCGGTTCTCAGCCCATGGGCTGCATGCGGCCCAATTAGCACACAGCTGCGGCCCAGCTCATCTGTGTGCTAAAGGCTGGCCTGAGTAGTGGGGTCCGGGTTCCCGGCTTCCCGGTGCAGTGGGGTCCAGGCTGCCCCACTGCCCAGCATGGTGGGGTCGGGGTTGCCGGCCTGCCCCGTGGGGTTGGGGGTCCAAGGCTGCCGCCCAGCCCCACAAACTCTGGGAGTCCGGGGTCGGGCAGCTGGCCGGCCCTGCGAGCTCCGGGAGTCCAGGGTCGGGGTCTGGGCTGCTGCTGCCCTGCAGCTCACTTGAGAACCACTGACATTGCTAATGTTGTTTGGGGAATTTGTGTTCCTAACACCAATAGAAAAACTCCTGTTAGTGTACACTGCGTCTGTGCTGGAGGGCGGTACCGGCATAGCTATGCCCACATAGGCTCTGTAGTGGAGACATACCCTGAGAAGAATGGCAGCATCCCTGTTCTTTTCCAGAGCCTTGTCAACAAACAAAAGCCTGGGGATCCTTATGGCTAGCAGCGTTCCAGTCCTTGGGTTAATAGCTGACTGGTCTCTTCAGTTCTTGGTGAAACAGGAAATCTGTAGCTTTATCCAAAGTGATACAGGTGTTGGAATCCATCACACACAGCAGATACCTCTCTTGGTCCTATGTCAATCAGCCACTGAGTCCAGTGGGCTGTTTAAACTCCTATATTTATAACTTTCTCACCCCCACCCAACTCTCAGACCGTGAATGTGTGGAACCTGCAATACTGCTTGTCCTCCATGAAAACCTCCCATATACCTTCAGAAACTGTCACTGAGCATGTTTAGTAACTGTCAGACCCCACTTCTGGATGTTTCCTGGCTCTTCTAGCCCTGCTCTTTGCATGTGTGCAGAGACACGGTGTATTCAACATGAAATCCTTGTTTCCTTCTCAGTGTTTCTCTCCCACTCTTAGGGTACGTCTTCACTACTCGCTGTATCGGCGGGTAGCAATCGATTTATCCGGGATCGATATATCGTGTCTCATTAAGACGCGATATATCGATCCCTGAACGCGCTCACCGTCGACTCCGGAACTCCACCAGAGCGAGCGGCGGTAGCGCAGTCGACGGGGGAGCCGCGGCCATCGATCCCGCGCCGTCTGGACCCCAGGTAATTCGATCCAAGATACTTTGACCGTATCTTGGATCGATCCCCCCCCAGTGTAGACCAGCCCTTAGGAGTTAAAAATCAAATGTTGCAGTATAAAGCATCTGTGTTACACCACTACTGTCCTAAGCCTTGGTGTCACTTCTCCTCCCACCTGTCTTATATCTGCCTTAGCTATATTAATGCTTAATCCTCAGCCAGGCCTTCATCCTTTTCCCTTGACTAATGCAGCTCCCTCCTCTATGACCTGTGTGAGCTATAATTCCAGACTCCATCATGTGCATATTACTTCCACCTGCCTTTTTACGCTTACAGAGCACTCTGCCCATATCACCAATAACTTTTTCCTCAAATGTTTCCAGTAGTTCCCCATTCAGTTCAGGCTCCAATTCAACGTTAACTACCTTCCTTATTTTTCTCCCACTATTCTTCACAGACTTTGTCACTCTGCTCCCCTCTCTGGTCCTTCTGCATATCTGCCGTTGACCAGCACATATCTAGCATTGACCAGTGTATTCCCTTCAAATCATTTTGCTTCATTTGGTGCAAAAGCCACTGTAGCTGCAGAAGCTGCTATCTAGAACAGCCTTCCTTTTTATCACACAGAGTCTCCATCATACCTCTCGACAAGCCAAGGGGCAAATGTGGGACCCCACATATGGCACCATGAGGGGAACACAATTATTCACGAGGAAAACTTAAAATGCTATGGGATGTATTCCCTTAGTGTAAATAACTCTTACCTCAGTTTCATGATTATTTATTTCCAATGTAAATAATTGTCAACAATAAAAGTGAGGGGACACAAAGTATGTGTGAGATCCAGGTAATTTTCGGACTAAATGAGTGAAGCCCCTTGAAATGAAGTACACTTCAAAGGTATGTGCTCTGTATCTTTTAAAATCTAATCTGGAAATATATATTTTCTCCCATTTCCATATCTGACTCTGCTATTTATTAGTTTACTTTAACTAATATTTAATTCTATAGTGTGTTTAGTGATACCGTTTTAATAAAAAATGTTATACAAAATAAAATTGTGTTGTAGCATGCTGATTCCAAGCTTTAGTATTGGTCCATATTAAATCTGTTTTTAAAAATTCAAGAAACACTGCCAGTTTCTGCACTAATAAGTTTCTTGCTGTGCTCATTTTGATTACCAGTTTCATTAATAATATTTGAGATTGTTGACATAACAAAATGTTGCACAGAGGAGCAGCAATCCCTAGAGTTAGCGCTGCATGGGAGTTTCGATTTTAATCGCCTGCTTTTCTTCACACATAAATCTCTGAAGCTTTTACCTTTTGGGGTGAAATTTTGCAGACATGGTCTTTGACAGTGATTTTTAAAACAATACTGGAGTGCAAATTGTTGAGCAATTTTGGATTACATGGGTACAAAGCGCTTTCCAAGCTCCTAAGGATTGCAGGGGAGGAGTTCCCACATTTTGATCTTTTAAAGTGTGCAAGACAGGTCACTGGAGTAGTGTCTAGTCAAAACTTCCAGAATATGGAGTTTAAATGGATTGTTGACAATTTGTTGCAAGCTTACAGAACTTTGAATTCTTGGGGAGAAGCTGTTTTATTTTATTACACCTCTACCTCAATATAACGCTGTCCTCGGGAGCCAAAAAATCTTACCGTGTTATAGGTGAAACCGCATTATATCGAACTTGCTTTGATCCACTGGAGTGCACAGCCCCACCTCCCTGGAGCACTGCTTTACCGCGTTATATCCGAATTCGTGTTATATCGGGTCGCGTTATATCGGGGTAGAGGTGTACTTATCTTTAAACTTGGTAGGATGGAGTGAAATTTTCTCTCTCTTTTTTTTTTTTAAAGGTTGCATTTGCAGACTGGATTCCATTAACTAGTAATATAGTTTAAGGTCCTCATATAAAGCCATGATCCAAAAAAATATAAGGATCCAAACCAGCTCCCACTGAAGTCAATGGAAAGACTCCCATTGACTTCACTGAAAGTTAGACTGGGCTCTAAAAGAATGCTAAGATTGCACAGCTGAGTACTTGAAAATTGGGAAGCACCACAGTTGAGGTTAACTCTGCTCCTTTGTGCATATGCTCAGTTTTAAATTACCTGACAACATAGTATTTCTCAGATAAGACAATATAAAACCAATTTTTCCTCAACCTTAAATGTACATGTGTAGCACTTTGCAGTATTGTGTCATTCTGTGCATGCCAAAGAGTTTGTGAAAGCCACTTATGTGAAGTGCACACAGTAAACCATAATTGCACAATATAGTACATGTTAAGTATACAGCACACAGCAGTGATAAAAACTTGCTGGCATATGTAGGCGACTGAAGTTCAAAGCTAAATTAGTTTCATGGTTAGCTGCCTCATCCCCCGAACAGCAGATTAAGAAGGTTTCACTGTAAATTTGTGCTCAGCCAAGTTTCTCTGTTGTCATCATATTCCAAATACGTTGAGATAAGGCTAAAATGAAGGGCAGAGCGATGAGCTGTTCTGGAGTACAGAGCATGCCTTTCAGTTCTACAGATTTGCAGTGGAGAAGCTGCTATCTGATGACCTCTTATAGTATGTATGACAGGTCACTGGAGTAGCATATAGACAAAAAATTCTAGAATATGGTATTTAAATGGACTATTGCCAATATTTTGCAAGCTAACAGAACTTTGAATTCCTGGAGAGAAGCTGTTTCCTTTTATTTTATAATTCCTTGTCTTGTTTCTTTTTAAAAAGCATAACAAGATTCATGTGAGGCAGTCAAGACGGTGAGGCACTTACAGAGGGGATGGTAGAATTGGATTCAGGTCACAGATGCTGACTTTTGGGTTTGCCGGTGGGTGCTCCCTTCCTTTCCCTCCTCTCTGTGCAAGCGGTGGGCAGGGCCTCGGGGGGGAAAGAGGCCAAGCAGGGGCGGGGCCTTGAGGCGGAGCATAGGAGGGGCCTTGGAGGGAAGAGTCCGAGCAGGGACAGGACCTTGGGGTGGAGCACAGGCAGGGCCCCAGGAGGAAGAGGCCAAACAGGGGTGGGGCCTTGAGGCAGAGTTGGGAGCAGGGCCACGGTCTGGATGCCCACAAAAGATTAATGCGGCCCTGCGGGTGCTAAGCGGCCCCTGTATGTATATATATATATATTTTTTTAGATGGGTGCTTGAGCCCTGGAACACCAATGGAGTCGGTGCCTATGATTCAGGTTATGTTTGGTTTTAATTTTTGTACGAGTAACCACAATAACTGATCTGTATGGCACAGCTGTTACAGTTGCACTGAAGAGCCTCTGTGACCAAAGCCTCTGGACATAAAGCATATTTTCCTGTACCCCAAGCCATGATTTTCACCAGACTCCATAGCTTAATTTCCAGGTTGTTTCCCCACATACATAGAAATCTTTTTTAGGCATACTGTGTACTTTTTAAGCAAAGTCCGTGTACAGTAAATAAGGTCCCTAACAATGCTCTTGATATTTCTGTTGGTGCAAGAGCATGGGTTAATTTTTTGCAATGTGTTCACAGGTCAGGTGCCTGATTTCAGGGTTTGAAACATTTACCTGACACTTAACTGGGCAAAGACTGAGTTCACTAGCCAGGGTGCAAAATACCCTTGGCACTGTGCCTAGCCAAAGCCATGCCCTTTGTACTTTAAAGTAATAAAACAGATGCATCTCATCATAGAATATCATTTCCTGAGTTTTCTTCAGGGTTTGTTTCCTCTCCACTGCATTATATTTCTGTCTGTCTTGCTTTCCTTACATTTTGTTGTCTCCCATATCTTCTCTCTCCTTCTCCTATTGCCCACTAAAATCTGTCTTTCCCAATAACATGCCTCTCTTTTCAAACCTTTCCTCTCTCGTTCTTCTTCTAAACCCCACACCTATTGACATTTTCACTCACATATCCCTTTATGTGTATCACTTCATTCACTCATGCATGGGACTTGGAAGTCCTATCAGACACCTATTAGCCAGAGGACTAAACCTGCAAGCTGAGGATGGGGGACCCATTGCAAATCCCACTCCATCCCTTGCTACTGGGAGAGACGATCTCTCCTGAGTAGGGACAACTAACGCAACTAGTGTGGTGATTTTGTGATTGAAAAGTACTGTTCACTAAGATTGTGTCAAGTGTCTAGAGTTCTACAGAAGCAATGGAAATATCTGCATAAATAAAACAAGAACTAAATAAGTTCAACCAACTAGTTCAATTAATTTTAATCATAGCCAGTAGGAATCAGAATGTTTAGCTTTGGTCTCCAAAGGTTGAGGTTAACATGTTACTTTGTACATGTGAACTCCATCCACATGACACATCAAGACATAAGTGCTGGAACTATGTGTGTAGTTTGAATTAGCATCAGCATTTCCTAAAGGTTCTGTGAAATAGCCATTTTAATATTTAAAATGTTGGGTTCAAGGGTTCACTGCTGCTACTGATGCCACCTGTTGTTAATTGTATATTGAGGTGACATTACTAAGGCTATATGCTGAGTCAACATAATATGGGGGAAAAGTGACCCATTAACATCTGGCTTAAAAATCTTCAAAAGGATAAAATGAAAAGGGTGACAAAGGATTTGAAACAGATGGAGAGGGGGACATACCGTATATACTCGTTCATTAGCCCGTTCGTTTATAAGCCGACCCCCTCAAGACGGTTAGGTAAAAATAGCAAAAACTGTATGACCCTTTCATAAGCTGACCCTATATTTCAGGGGTTGGCAAACTTTGGCTCCCGGC
>NW_020664419.1:57677018-57705713 GCF_002925995.2 Terrapene triunguis | reverse complement strand
TGCGGGAAGTGGCGCCACTTCCCACAGCTCCCATTGGCTGGGAACGGCAAACCGCGGACACTGGGAGCTGAGGGGCTCCATGCCTGCAGACGCACCAGGTAAACAAAATGACAATATATTAGATATTAAATTCAATGATTCTATAGAGTTTAAAATAATCAAATTTTGGTGTAGACCCATTTATAAGCCGACCCCCGCTCTTTGATGCGTCACGTTTTACCAAAAATATTCAGCTTATAAACGAGCATATACGGTATATCTTCCCCTAAAATTTCCATTGTTTCTGAGCATCAAATTATATTGAATATAACAGCTGATTACTAACATGTAAATGGAAAATGATCCTGAATATAAATTCTATCTTAGCAGCCTTTTATTGTTAGTATATTTTTTGTAAAAAAGAGAAAAGCTAGTCAAAATTAAAAAAAAGAATACACACGAGGCCTGCATTGGAAGAAAGAAGAATATCTGGAATAACAATATTTAAAATTTGTCATGCACAGATAATTCTAAACATATGACCAAATATAGAAAGATAGGGACCCAAGTTTCATTTTCAAAAAATTGCACGTGTTGGTTGAGTTTTGTAAATAGGTTCTTAGGTGCACAATTATTTGATTTGCATGCTCAGTTGGGCTTTTGTGCATATATTAGTGGGTTTGAGAGCAGCTGCCTATGTATTTTTTACATATATATTTTAAGTGCCCACATTTGTAAATCTAGGCCCATAGTGTTTCTGGTCCCTTTTTGGTTGTTGAAATAGCAAACAAACCTATCAAGAGGAAGACAAAATAGAGAGCTGGAGCAAAATTTTGAAGCTTCATTTGCAGCTGGTACATAGGAATTGCCACATAGGCTGAAATAAGTGGACCACACCGAGTTCAGTAACCTTTTCTCAGCAATGGCAGATGCTTCCGAAAAAGATACAAGAAAGCCTGTAGGGGACAATCATGGAATAACCTATCAATGGGAGAAGTTTCTTCTTAACCTCTCTGTTAGTGTTTGGTTTATACCCTGTACTATAAAAATTTGTTCCTTTTAAAAATATGATTTTTATCTTCTTTAAAGCACTGTGGATATTCCCTTTATTCATATCTAATCCTTTTTGGAATCCCATTAAGCTCCTGGCCCCATTGAGACATTGTGGCAGTGAGTTCCACAGGTTAAATACATCTTATGTAAAAAGCATTTATTTTATCAGTTTTAAATTTGTTACTTTTCTGTTCCACTGGTCATTTCCAAAAAGGAAGTTCTTCTGGTGTTGGTGAATGCTCATACAATTCCTGCTGCACCATTCCAGCAAGTAATATGGGTTGTCTTTTCTGGAAACATTACTTACGTTACATTCCAGGAGTAATGGGAGCCCGGATTCTAGATCCCACCTTGCTCTTAAAAAGCCTATCTTATTCAGAGATTTGAACATGCTGCAGAAAGTTGGATAAGTATGATTATTATTATTGCCATTTGTCAGATGAGGAAATGGAGATAGAGTACTCATGTGACTGGCTCAATGCCACACAGCAAGTCAGCAGCCATCAGGGTTAGACTCCAGGCCTCTTGGCTTCCATTCCTGAAATGGCCACTAGGTATGGTAGATAATAGCAAATTACATGATTACTGTCCTGGACTTTTCTTTCTTCCTTCTCCCTCCCATTTGCACTTAAAATGCTGTTAGCTTGAAAGAATTGTTTTAAGGAAGCTTTGAAACCCGCAATCTCTGCTTTGTGGCAGCCGAAGGAGAAGGAAATAAATTATTTTTTCTTAAGAAAATGTTCCTGCTGTAATTGCTGTTTAGGATTTCCAGCACTGCACATGTGAAGAACAAAAGAAGCAGATTTATTGTATTTAATGAGTACTAGTAGTTTGCAAGCATTGTCTTTTTGTTCAAAAGAACACTTTGATCATGTTATGAAAAGTAATGAAGGAGGGAAAAATTGATTTATTTTCCGCTCTAACCTGACCATAGTTCACAAGTTCGGACAACAAATTTCTTGGCCTGTGATGTACTCAAGAATTGCAAACTGCTTCACATTAATAATTCAGGACATTTTAATTTGCAATTTACATTACCCAAGCTTGGTGAAAGTTTGACAGAGAGCAAGAAGTGAAATACCTCTCTTGTCAGATACACAGTATTTCAAAGCCGATGACAGGTGGCTGATATACTCGAGTAGATAAGAAAAAGTATTTACATTAATATACATAATAAGTGCAGAAATCATTTGAGGACACTAGTTCAAAATGGAATGCAGAATTGCTTGCTTTCATACTGATTTCAAAGTTGGTTTCAAATTGAGGAAGGATGGTCCAGAGGTAAGAGTACTTGTCTAGGACTTCAGGGATATGGGTTCAAGGCATTGTACCACCATAGACTTCCTGGATGGTCGTTTAGCCTCTCTGTGCCTCAATTCCTTTTCTGTAAAATAGCAGTCTCCTACCTCACATGGCTGTTGTGAGGATAAATACAGTAAAGTCTGTGACTGCTCAGATATTATGGTAATGGGAGCCTAAGAGGAGAAAGCTGTTTAGAATATTGTTTTATTGATCTGGTAAATGTTGGGCTTGGGTCAAGGTGGCCCATCTGAACTTTAAATAATAGGGTCCCAGAGTTGGCATACTGATGTTGTTATACATGCATCTTTCTGGGTTCTGGTCTGACCCTGTCACTCCAGTGACATAAAAATGACCCATAAACATTTAATGAATTTATTCTCACCATCTACGCATATTAAGGAAGTTTGCTCCCTGTTTTATGGAGAAGGAAAAGAGACACACAAAGATTAAGCAACTAGCACAAACTCACACAGGAAGTCTGAGGCAGAACCAGGAAGTGAATAGAGGTCTCCTAAGTCCCAGTCCAGTGAAAAAGCAGGAATAGAGTGCACTTGTCAGAGATGATGGGGTAGATTTTCAGAGACTGGCAGCTGATTTGTACTTATAAAAATGTGTACAAAACCTACCTTTGCGTTCTCGGTTACCCAATTTGCACACAGAAATGCAGTTTCTACATGCCTAACAGCAAGTGTTTTTTTCAGGCCAGATTGGCTTCCTGTTTATGCATATTTGGTGCTTGGAGGAGTATCAATTTCTATAGTTGCTCTTCAGAATTAAGGGCAGAGTTACATGGATGCAAGGGAAAGGGAGGTGTAGCCTGTGTGGAGGAGAGTGTAATCTTCAGGAATCCTTGGCACCCTAGTCATCTGCTGGGGCCCCATGCCACGTGCAAATACCAACTTTGGGGCTATTTCTAGTTAGCAGGGGAGAGATGCAATTGGAAGGATGAAAGAGGAGGTGAGTCATTGTGGGCAAAATGGAAGGAGGAGGTGAAACATTGGGAGGAAGTATGGAGGAGAGATATAGGAAAGAAAAAAGAGCAGAGAAATGAAAGAGTGAGAAATAGAGAAAATGAGGATATGACAGGAGGATACTGAGGAAGAAGGGAGTGGAGGGGAACTCTGAAATAAAGCAGATGTTGCATAAGCAGAGAGAGAGAGAGAGAGAGAGCTGCTTTTGGTGAAGTATAGAAGAAAAGAGAGTGGTGTGAAGAGGAGTGATGAGCTGGGTGTATATTAAGGTTTACAAAAATGATTAGTTTATAGGAAGTGTTGGAATTATTAATATTTGAAATTATTAATATAGGAAACCACCAAACACTAATTCCTTTATTAAATCCAAAGGCCAAATGGTACTTATGCAATTGCTCTAATCGTGCCTAGAAGGCCTACATAATAAGTAATTTACTACATCCAAACAGTAACAAAACATTTATAAATATTTGATCAAGTTACTTACAAACAAGCTAACACCAGGGTGCATAGACCCATGTTGGTTGGTTGGCTCCAATGTGGTCAGGCAGGTATGAGCAAGAATTTACCTTTTTATACCCGTTAGCAATCAAATGATGTCATTGCCAATTACTGACTTCAGCTAAAAACCAAATTTGAGACAATTCACCCTTATTTCCAATCTTAATCCAGATAAGGTTTACAACCTCCTTTCCTCCCCTTCTTCCTGATGCCCAATGGTTTTTCCCACTGTACCTGGGTTCACATAAGCTTTAAGACTGATATGTGGGATAGGAAGGGCCATGTTGGCTCTTTTTGTCTTATGTAAAAGATTATTTTTGTGTTATGTAAAACCATCTGCAGTCACCCCTATCAGTCAGAGACCTTCTTTTTAGAAACTTTCCCTTATCTCGTTAGTTATTCTTTGAACCAGACATCCTCCCTACTTCATTCCTTCTGGCCTTATAACTTGTTGATTTCGAGGCCTTTCTTTTATGTGCTAGTCAGGGCCTTTCTGTACAAAGATATATTTCCTTAACTAAACTTCAGCTAACTGTAATTTTTTTATTTTATATTTATCCTAAAGGAAGTTTAATACCAAAAAAGGTAAAAGAGAAATTTGTGTGATTTTTATTTATCTAGAGATGTCAGAAATCTATACAGATGGTGGCTTCAGGTTATAGGTGGGACGAGGCACCAATTCCTCATATTCCCATGCAGGAAGAACTTGACTTAGTATGGGAAGTGGGATAGTTTTGCTTGTTATGAAATATGATCTGTTCATCCTAATCTGTCCCCAAAGATGACTCCAGGAAGTAAACCGACTGGGCAGCCACTCTCCAGGAGGTGGTGGTGGTCAATTGCTCCTCATTCTTTCAGAGGCCAAGAAAAGAACTATGTAAAAGAGATTCCTCTTTTGTGTTTTCGACTTGCAGTAACAACTGCACTGTGGAGTGACAGAATTGTCTGGGACTTCATGGTGCCACAAAACGTCTAGCTACTTAAAATGTAGCAAGAGTTCCAATTACACTTACTCCTACCCCCCAACATTTTTTGAAAATTAATTTCTAGTAATTTGTGGTCTTCTCGTTTTTCAAACATACACATTGACTGTTCCTCACTACAGACCATCCAGACATGAACTTTTAAACTTCAGTTGCCTTGAGGTATTTGTCAGCAAACAAAAAAAAATCCTATTTTTTTCCAATGGAAAATGTATATATTAAATTAAAAAGTAGCTGAATGTTTTGACTCAAATATTCCAGTAATATTCCCCTTTGGGCAGTTTAGGGTGGTCTAGAGAGTACTTAATCCTGCCTCAGTGCAGCAGGATGGACTAGGTGACCTCCTGAGGCCCCTTTCAGCTCTATATGTTTGTGATTCTTTAAAGTTTCAGCCCAAAAGGCAAAATATTCAGAAAGTTCTAATTATGGGGACACAGGGATTCATAATGCACGTGTTTTTGCAACCACTGCAGGATACTTTTGGGTACTTATGTGTAGCTTCCATTAATGTTGTTGTTTCTAAGAAACATCCTAAAAGGTCTTAAAATTCCAAATAACTTTAAAGCAGACTGATTACAACAAATATAAATTCAAACAGCAGGCAGCATTCCGGGGGGGAAAACTTTGTTCTTGAAAATTACATACTATCAGAAATGGATGTATGCTAATCACTTCAATTTCAGTATAAAGGTTAAACTAGAGATGGCTATTTAGCAAATAAATACCAACTATTCAAATGACTGAATTAGTGTCATCAGCAAAATATAATTCAGGCCCATGTTACTTCTTTAGGAGACTATTTTGATAAAGCAGGATATTACAAACATCTTAAAATGGCCATATTTGGCAGGAGGAGCTACCTCCTGCATTTGGATGTCATTTCCAAATGCCGAGCATGAGATGCAACCTATAAAGAGTCAGGTGTGGTTTTGCCACAAGTCACATATATGGAGCATCACATAGATCAGGGGTGGGCAAACTATGGCCGGCGGGCCACATCCAGCCCGGCCCCCGAACTCCTGGCCTGGGAGCCCCCCAGCCCCTCCCCCCGCTGCCCCCCATCCCCTGAAGCCTCAGCGTGCTTGTTCCGCCGCTGGCGCAATGCTCTGGGCGGCGGGATGTGAGCTCCTGGGGCAGCGCAGCTGCAGAGCCCGGCCTGACCTGGTGCTCTGTGCTGTGTGGTGGCGGCGGAGGCCGCGTGGCCCGGCTCCAGTGGGGTGGCACGGCTGTAGTGCTGCCAGCCACCGGTGCTCCAGGCAGCGCGGTAAGGAGGCAGGGAGCAGGGGGGGTTGGCTAGAGGGCAGGGGAGTTCAGGGTGGTGGTCAGGAGGCGGGGGTGTGGATGGTGGTTGGGGGGGAAATGGGGTTGAATGGGGGCAGGGGCCCCAGGGGGCAGTCAGGAAGGAGAGGGGATTGGATGGGGCGGCAGGGGCAGTCAGGGGCAGGGGCTCTAGGGGCAGTCAGGGGACAGGGAGAAGGGGTGGGTTGGATGGGGCAGGGGCCCCGGGGGGGAGAGGGGAGACCGTCAAGAATGAGGGGGGGGGGGGGGGGGGGGGGGGGGGGCCGGGGGGCAGTCGGGGGACAGGGAGTGGGGGTGTGTGGATGGGGCAGGGGTCCCAGAGGGGCAACAGCTACAGATCCAGATGTAAGCTGCATAAGTAAAATATCTGAGTTATCTACTGGTCTCTGAACACACATCTGTTTACAGAAGTTTGAAAATTCATTGAACAGTTTCTCGTTTTCGCTGCATTTATTTTGGAAATAAGGAATTGTATTGGGTTTGTAGTTTGTTTTGTCAAGAATAAAGGTGAAAGACACAATCAGGTTTGTGAAAAGGGGTGGTTTGTTAGTAATTGTGTTTTCTATGTTTTAATGTCTTTTGTATTTGGAGAGTCTTGAGCCCAGCGGTTAAATGTATATTACAAATAAAAGAGGGGGCAGTAGCCCTGTCTTTTTCATCTGTGAATTCCAGGTGGAGCTGTGATTTTAAACCTATAGGTTGTTGATGCCACTGGGAAATGATGGATGGCTTTAATCTAGCTGAGAAGAAATAGGCCAAAGTCCAATTCTTTAGTATTGCCCATAGAAAGTTCCATTCAGTATTTGCAGGTTTTTTGCACATCAACTGACACAGTAATTATTCTGCTTCAAGTGTTGCTATAAGTCCACAGATAGTATCCTAATGAGCTTTTTTACTATTTATCTCTAATTAGTCAGAGGGTAATGAAGTGAGTAAAATTTTCTCTAATCTCTTGACAGCTATTTTTTGATTAAATGCTCATATCCATGTTACCATAAAAAGAGAAGTAGGATAAGAGCTACAGGGTGAGTATGTCTTTATTTGGATCTAGAAATAGAGAATAGGGCAGACTAAAAGGTCAGGGAGGAGGAAAAGAGCTCTTAGGACATACATTTTAGTATGAAATTGTTTGGAAAGGCCTATACAATTTAAGGGTAAAGTCACAGAACCTAAAGTTTTCCCGAGACTTAAGAAATATCTTCTCGTCAGAACTGCTTCAAATGTACATTTCTATTTCAGAGTATTCCTTTCCTCTGAAGAGAGGATTTGAATTAAAAGAAATGTATTCAAGATGTGCATATAGCTGTGACTCACTAGAGGGATTATCTGAGTGATACAAATTTCTTAATATGACCTAAATATTTGGTTTCTGTACATTTAAGTGATTTATGGTTACTTGAGCAGATTTTCAGGTTGTCTCTTAATTTATTTATAATATGAACTTCCTCCTCTTTTCTCAAGCTGTCAAGGCAGTGATTTCTCATTTACCCCATTTGTTGATACGCACTTCACTACAAATACCGGTTTGTGAGTCGTAATGTACCACAGTTTCTCTTAGTAGTTCTGAACATCCTATTTCCTTAGTAATTTTGTGACAAATAGTTTAGTGACTTAATTTGCCATTTGAATTTTAGAACTTGGTTTTCATTATGGCAGAAAAAGAAAATGGAGCAACACTTTGAACTACATTAATTACATCAGTTACATGAGAGACAAATACCTACTTATCTAATCTATTGTAAATCTGTGCCACTTACCATTGTGGCATCTAAGTGCTGTCATATCTGGAGTGTTTGTCATAACAGAGGAGACATAAAAATATTGTTTGCTGATGCCAAAATAAACTTGGTTAAATAGGAGGAGTAAAAAGATGACAGCCTAAAGACAACTGTTGTTCAAAAACAGATTGACAAGCTTGGGTAAATACTGAACACAAGACTGAGGGCATGACACCAAATAACACTTGCAAAATTATCATGAAAAATGTACTAGCTCAGGCATAAAATCTGCTTGCTTACCCTTACCGTGATGACGCTAATGCTGTAAAGATTCAGTGTTATGTTATTTGGCTATCCAAAAACAAAAAACAAAAAACTTGCCTTAACTGAATGAGTGAGCAAATCTTGCAAAGCTACATTAAATTAAATCCACATGCAGAAGTCTGAATCCTGTTGGCCAGAATTCCAGGATACTTACCTGGGCAAGTAAATGTCAGGTTTCCTGCTTGGCTCAGAAAAACTACAAAGTCTTTTGCTGGAGTTGGAATTAAAGAAAATCTTATCTTTTGTGTCTAGACACTTATTCTTAGGAATGGCAACTTAGACGGGGTACATGTTGCTGTGTCTTCAGAGGTAAAGCTGAAGAATAGTCAGCTTGAAGCTGCCATTGGACATATGGATGCCTGATTTACCAGGTTACAACAACCGTTCTGCACATGGGTTCAGTGGTTGACTCCACATGGTGACATAGTTAAAAAAGAAAAAAAAAAAAAAAGAATTGGCCTGCTGCAAAGATGTGCAAATTGACAATCTGCTACACTGACTTACACAAATCTGCTGAATGAAGAGAAGGAAAGTGACCTATATCACTGGCTGTCTTTAAAATTATACTGAACTACCATCAAATCCACAACAAATACACCACTGTGTAACACAAGTTTAACCAACTAGCTACCTGTCTTTCTGTACATATTGCTCTTCGTGGAAATACTGTTCTCACCCTGTAGCATGGCTATGAAGGAACATGGCTTTTCCAAAACTAGCTTAATCACAGCAAGCCCACAGGCAGCAATGTACACTGTGGGATTTGAGGCAAACAATAGTGAATGACCAAAGGTAAACACTTTTCAGCCCCATCACCCTGTTCTCTGCTGGGGAACCAGTAACAAAATCTGTTCATGGATACAATCCTAATGAGCAGTCATTAGCAACAGCAGGCGGTGCTAGTGGAGGACTAGACTAGTGCTGTTGTACATGATCGGATCTAGACTTCAAACCAGATGGACGTCATCCATCATATTATTTAAATATTAAAATGTTTGCTTGAATTTGATATAAATTACATTACAGTCTCAGTGCTGACACACTCTCATCTTTCTCTGGTGATAGCAGTGGCTTCATAATTTACATTAAATTGAGGCTCAGACTGCATTTACAGAGCCAATTCAGATGCACAAAAACCACAGAATTAGGATGGGAAACCCTGATAATAATTCAGAGCCCAATCCAAACAATGCAGAGAGATGCCTTTAGACCAGGGGTAGGCAACCTATGGCACCCGTGCCGAAGGCGGCACGCGAGCTGATTTTCAGTGGCACTCACACTGCCCAGGTCCTGGCCACCGGTCCGGGGGGCTCTGCATTTTAATTTAATTTTAAATGAAACTTCTTAAGCATTTTAAAAACCTCATTTACTTTACATACAACAATAGTTTAGTTATATATTATAGACTTATAGACAGAGACCTTCTAAAAACGTTAAATGTATTACTGGCATGCGAAACCTTAAATTAGAGTGAATAAATGAAGACTCGGCACACCACTTCTGAAAGGTTGCCTGCCCCTGCTTTAGACAATCTCAGCAGATGTTTATTTTTTATTTACTTGAGAGAATGAGACCACAGCCCAAAATTTAAAAACCACATTTGCTTGGTGAATAACCAAAATGGAAATCTTACATACCTATGAGCAAATGCTGAGAATTTTTCTCCCCTGCCTAAGCTGAATGTTTACTACAGAGATTTTAAAAATATTTTTATATGAGAAAGGGCGTCATTGACAACTGAATAGACTGTTTCCACTGTGATTGATCAGAGATCTGATGCTTTCAGAAATAAGCAAAGAATCAATTCTGTAATTCAGATTTGGTTGTTGAATACTTATCAAGTAGAGTAGCAGAAAAGAGAACTTTATTAATCTTTCACCATACATCACAAAGTTGCAATTATTTCACAATTTTAAAGGCTTTGACAGTGATGGTTAGTGCTCTTCCTTCACAGAGATTATTTTACGTAATGTATCATCTACATATTTTATAAATGGAGACCTAAATTATGTATTTGGAAAATTCTGTCAAGCTTAGGAATAAGTCCCAAAAGAATATTTTTAAAAGATTCCTGAAATGATTATGAAAAAAAGAAATTCAACACATACTTTCCCTGTCAAATGTCTCTTTACTGAGATTTATAACAAAAAGAACAAATTAAACAAAATGATTTCCATTGTTTCAAAGATGAAGTCTTCAGTAGTAAAAATAATAAAACAAACGAGACAGGTGAGTGTGGAGTGAGTAAAACCCCCATTCATTCTCATTTACAAGAACAAATGTCATGTGGGATATTTGGGAAGAGTTGAGTAGGGAGGGAATCAAGTTCATACTTGTATTATTACACATTCGGCTGAAATACAAAGCATTTATGGTAATTTATTCTCTGACTGCAGATTTTCATTATAAGGATTTTCATTCTTAATAAACTTCTCCTGCAAATATTTTTCCTGTAAATGTAGGTTTTGTGACTTGAATCCACGGGGACTGTCTGTGTGACTTGTAGTTACTAATAGATTTACCATATTACTGGGGCAGTTACTCATCTGATACCATCTCCTTGAATTGTGAACTACATCAGATTTTTATTTTTGGCCTACTTCTTTTCAGTATTTATGAGATTCCACTCTGCAGCAACATGCTTCATTTTAGCAACAGAGAGTCCTGTGGCACCTTTAAGACTAACAGATGTCTGTTACAAATCCAGACTAACACGGCTACCCCTCTGATGCTTCATTTTGGGTTTGATACTAATATCTATGGCACTAATGCACTCAACTCTATATCTGAGTTTCTGCAATTTTATCTAATCTAATCTAATCTAGAGCTTGATTTTTTAAAGCATTCTTCAGTTTTGCAGATTAAAATTTTTGAACCAAATATTAATTGTAGTTGCAAATGTTACCATTTATTAAATCTCTAATTACCTGAATGAGCAATCAGATCATTTGAACTGAAACACAATGATGAGAGATGCCAAATCAGGCCAATTAAGGTAAAAAACTGGAAGACTTACAGTTTTCTGAAGCTTACTGTGGGGTAATAGTATAATAAAGAGTCATTTTGAAGGCCCAAATGTGTGCCCATGGTTACTTTTACATTAAGTGATTTTTGGTTCCAATTGCTGTTCGTTATGCAGTTCAGGGGGATGCACTAGATCAGGAGTAATCAATTTTTTTTTTGTCAAGGTCCAAATTTCTTGGTCAAGGTATAGTCAAGGTTTAGACTCCAGAGAAAATAATACAAAAATAATGACAATAATGATAATAAGTAAATAAAAAGATTTTGCGGTCTATTCAAAAGTGTCTGGCTGTCTGGATTTGGCCCCCGGTCCACATATTGACTACCCCGCACTAGATGACCTCTTGAGGTGCCCTTCTTTTCTATAATTCAATAATTATGTATTGAGAAGCATATTAACAAAGGGCCTGAGGGTGAGCTCCTGGCCCTGGTTAACTGAATCTGTCACCCATCTTCACACAGAGTAACATCTAACTATACTAGGAGTCCCACTGATTTCAGCATGACTACTCCTGAGAAAATACACTACAGAATGTGAGGGTGGAAGAATAATGTACAGAATAATTAAAAATTCCTATTATCATCAACAGAGATTTTCCTGCGTTGGCTTTGGACTCATCTGGATTAGAATTCTCTGGTTCACACTTAGGGCTCATCACATTCATGGTGCTAATGTACAGAAATGAAAAATAGTTATACTTTGGGTCTGAATACTTTAAATTCTTTACTGGCTGGTATTCCTTCTGAATGATCCCTAAATCATCTCCATCTGTAACAGAACCCAGCAGGTAGTATTGTAAGATGGACAAAACTGTTTTATTATACAGCTTTACTTGAAAAATATTGATTGTACAGTTTTTAATTATGTACAAGACTCTCCATATTATATATCCCAAGTTCTGTAGGTGATTTGGTACGCTTTGTCTTTTAATGACTTCCTGTTCCCTAACATATCAAGCCTTAAAAGGTCACACTTTATATTAAGCTTGTTTATAAAGAGTCAATAGATGATTAATAGATGCTTTGATAAATGATTAGTTAATTGTTTATAGAGTCCATGAGGTCAAAAGATTGCTTATAACCATCTGTAACGCCTTTTATTCAAGTGCTTATTGGTCCTGCCATGCAGGCAGGGGACTGGACTCGATGACCTCTCGAGGTCCCTTCCAGTCCTAGAATCTATGAATCTATAACATGTACTACTGAGGTCTGTAACATGCATCTATCTATCAATTTTTAACTCTTTATAAACCATTTGTAAGTGGAACCTTAACGTAAAGTGTGGCCCTATTAAAAAACCTTTTATTCTGACCTGATTATTTGGTGTCGGGTCCTTTATTTTTTATGCTTCTTGATGGTGGAATTCTCTAGTGTATCGCATTAGAAACTCATAGTACCTGACTGTTTAAAAAACCTTAGTTAAAATGTTATCTGTTTGGCTTTTAATTAATTATTTTGGTTTGTGTTCTGTTGTATCAGTTCTGCTTTGTTTCTATAATCCTCTGGGGTGATCATATTAAGATCACTATGCACAATACAGTATTTTCATTAGTGAGTGACACATTGTGTGAAACAAAATGGTCTCCCTGCCTCCTCCTAGCTGTTCAGCCCTAACAAAGATTTCAGTATGTGCAAAGCAAGTACTTTGAAACTGGCAGTCTTAAAGCCTAAATAATTACAAAGCTGAGTATATTTTGACTCACAACATTCCCTAGCAGTTTTATGTGATTATATGTCACATTGATGATGATTCAACAAATCAGTACTAAGAATGAGGAGTACTTGTAGCTAATTTCACCAAATGAAATTAACAGGCAGCAGGTTTAAAACAAACAAAAGGAAGTACTTCTTCACACAATGCACAATCAACCTGTGGAACTCTTTGTCAGAGATTTTCTGAAGGCCAAGACTATAACAGGGTTCAAAAAAGAACTAGATAAATTCATGGAGGATAGGTCCATCAGTGGCTATTAGCCAGGATGGGCAGGGATGGTGTCCCTAGCCTCTGTTTGCCAGAAGCTGGGACAGGACAACAGGGGATGGATCACTTGATGATTACCTGTTCTGGTCATTCCCTCTGAAGCACCTGGCATTGGCCACTGTCGGAAGACAGGATACTGGGCTAGATGGACCCTTGGTCTGATCCAATATGGCCGTTCTTATGTAGATAAACTTTGTTTGAGTAGCAGTGATCATCATTTTATTCATTAAAGTTTTTCCATATAAAATTAATCCTTCACTTGCAGCAACTTTTTCACAATGAGTTTTGTCTTGGACTAAAACCCTCAGGAGATGGGGGAAGTGGGTGGGAAATTGATTTGGGGACAGATCCAAAGTCATAACCCCTAGTGCTCTATTGAGTTGACGTGTATTTTCTCTTAAAACTTACTTCTGCATTCCCTTGATAAATTAAAGATGATCTTCACTTGAAATATTATTTACTCCCTTTAATGCTTTTTCTATTGTTTTTTTGCATTCATAGCTGTGGAAAATGAGGAAAGAGTATGATCCAGTGGTGTGAGAAACTATTTTATGGACATGCAAGACTTGTTTTTCTTTTTCCTGATAATAGCGAATTGTAACTCTTTGTTTTGATGCAGGAATGATTTTAGAATAGTGGTAATATTTCATTTCCAAAGATGGAAACCAGAAAGAATCCACTGAGAATCAGGGAGTAGCTTTATGAATGCCTATATGTTAGAAAACAGTTAATTATATGCCATTAATTATTGTTGATAACAACTGAATTGTGAAGCTTTAAGTGTGTTTGGTATGTAACTCAGCACAGAAATGTGGGAGACCCATGTTAAGGATTGTGAACAGGCCAAACCCTTACCCTCTCCTCAACAGAGCACATAGTTCCTGATTAAGTGTCCAAACTCACCCCTTCCTTGCTCCAAGGGTTTGGCTTTATTGGTAACTTACAAGCAATGACAGCATAAACATGAACCTAAACTTCTTCCTTGAGCGTGGCGGTTGCTAGGGTTTCCCTCGAGGATCCTTCTGAGGCCTAGCTTCTTAGTACCCTCACCATAAACAGTGGTTCCCAACTCCCTTCCATTCCCAGTGGACTTAATGAAACACACCTGGCACATGTGAGTGGCAGAAGTTCAGCATCTTTAGGCAGGGTTTTAACACCTGCTGACAGACTGGTCAGGAGAAGAGCCCCGCCATCCTGGTACAAGGAACTTTTTCCAGGGCTTCTTTTTTTCAGGCAGATGGAGAGCAGATGCATCATAGAAGGAAGTCAAATATCTTCTGTTGGCTGAAATTAGAGGTGGCTGGGTTCTTGCCTGCTTTCGGGACTAAAGAAAGAATTGCACAACCGTAGTGATTTTGAGAGGCTCAGAGAGGATAATTGTGTTTTTTCTAAAAATCTTTAAAGAAATAAGGGTAAAATCCTGATCCCATTGTTCTTAATGAGAGTTTTAGTATTGATTTCCGTGGGGCCTGGATTTCACTTGAGAAATTGAACCTAGGTCTCCTGCATGTTAGTACAGAGTACAAACACCTAGGTTCCAGCTCCTGACATCTCTTTGATGTATAGGGAGTGTGAACACTAACCAAAACTAAGCAGTAAATAGTAATAAAAGTACTTAGCATCCATATAACACCTTTCATCCAAGGATTTCAAAGAACTTCACAAACATTAAGTGATTACGCCTTCAACCTCTTTGTGAGATAAATATTATTCCAATTGTATGGATCTCTTTGCATTTAAATCTCTTTGCATTTAAATTTGCTTTTGACCTGCTTTAGGTATGTCTTTTTTACTGGATGAATTATTTTTAGAAAATTAGTAGCAGTGCACTTGAGACAAAATCTTGTTCCATTTCTGAATAGAGATTCAACAACCACAAATATATTGCAGTTAAATCTTTTTCACTCTGAGGATTCCATTCTCTCCTAGAGAAGTTACTTCATTTCTTTTGCCATGTTTAAGGCAATAGGTCAAAACTTTAGAGCCATACCTTTTCCAGAGCAGATATTGGATCTGCAGTCTTAGGTGAAACTATTTAATGTATATTGAAAAGCAATACTGCATCTTTAGGAATTAGCATAGCTTTCCAGTACTTTAGCAAAATTGTGATTTATATAGCCCACTCTATTAAACAACAACATAATTTGTTACAGCTATAATTTGCTTTGCTGTCCCTGTTTCACCCCCAGACTTTAAGCTGCATATTGCATTTATTTACAACCTCCTAATTATCGCCATAGTACATCATAATATCATATTTACTGACACTATAAACTTGCATAGCATAGTCAAGCAAGACTTGAAGGAATGGTGGCTTCAGGTAGCAAATTGCTGCAGTAATCTTTACAAAGACTGATATAAAAAGTAAGACACCTGGAAATAATAGTGACGGGAAAAATATGCTGTATTAAATCTCAGAATTTTAGTAATTCTACATTTTACAACTTTGTTTTTGAGAGAGAGCAACAGCACAGGTAGGTATAATTCATACACTTGTGTATCAGTTTATTGCAACAAAAAGCAAACAAAGCAACCTTAATGCAACTGTCTTTTGCTTTGCACTTGCCACTTTGCAATAATGTTCTGATTGGAACATAGTCAATCAATATGTCAGTTTTTGAAATCCAAGCAGAATTGAAAGCATGCTCCTTCCAAAATTCAAACACATCTTTTTGCTATGTAGAGCACCTTCTTGATTCCACCTGAAATATAATACATGGTAAAAACTCTGATAAATTCTTTCTAAAGGGATTTCCCCTTAATTAAAATGTCTAGAGAGTGAGGAATATAGTGCTGATTGCAAAGAAATAAAAATAAACGAAAGCAAAGTAGTAGTATAGATTTCTGTATTTCAAGTATCTTTAGAAATAGCCTCATAAAAGAACTGATTGTTTAACAGTTTAATACCCAGGAAATGACTTTTTAAGTGGAAAAAATTGTAATAGATATTGGACATGCTGTTGCACTTCAAAAACTGAACATAAAAATGTAAATTCTCACCTTGGATTGTATTGAAAACCTTTTCATGGAATTAAAGTTAAATTTAGTGTGACAGTTGATTATTATTAACTATCAGCTATTCCTAGAAATAGCTTTGTTTCCTAATATTTATAACATACAATTCAGAGAGGGAGAAACAGAGGTGGTTCACTTTAAAGGAAACATATCAACCGTTTTATATATGTTTGAATGACCAAACCATGACATGCTAATGTTCGCTTTTGTATTTAATTTGAAGGTTACAGTGACCTTTCCCAGTTCCTAAAATAGCCAGTTATTGAGTGACTTTCAGGAATTTCAATTGTATGTATACAGCATAGGTTTCACTTTCTCCTTTCTTTCCTACACTCCTTCCCCCCTGATCTCTATAAAGTTCATGATGTGAGTCAAGGTTTTGCCCTACTGCTTTGGAAACAGTGATCTAAGAGGCCATATGGAAATGGTCCAGTACTATTTGAAGGATGTAAATGCCAACGATAGAGAAGGACTATGAAGAGAAGTATAATGCGGAGTGATTGGATGAAATGAAGAAAATGAAAATTTGAGCTATCTGGGGAAAATTCTTTACAGTGAGGTGCAATAAGCTATGGTCTGGTCGCTCAAAGGAAGTGGTCAATGCGCCATTGATTTTAACAGTAGGGTGGCCAAAAAGCTAGAAGATGTACTATAGGGAACTATCCTTGCAATGGCAGGGTGTGGGAATGGAACCTAATACTGTAGGATTTTCCATCTCTTACTTCTAAAATTCCAAATAAGTATTTAATTAGGAGACTGAAAATATTTAACATTCACATAAGACCAAACATGGCATTTGAATAAGAAGCTCTTTGATATACATAAAAATATTACATTCATATCTGTGGCAATTAAAAAAACTGTACAATTTGAAACTATGAAACTTTAAAGTATTTTTTAAATAAAAATAATTAAGAGTTGTTAACATAGGAATCTGTAAAGTAAAGCAGGGGGGGGGAATGTTGCATAATGTTGTCAGGTGAAATCCTAATATTGATTCAAATAATTCACAGCCTCACAAAGAAACTAAATATCTTGGGATGAAGAGAAGGTTCAGGGGATTTATATGAACAAGTTAAGAACATGGTCATCTTCTATATTTTAGTGTCTTACAATAACAAATTTTACTCAATGCCCTTCATATTCCTATTATTTTTTGTTTAGCAGCTTGAACATACCTACCTTTCCAATATGTTTGTACATATTGGTACTTTCAGAAATTGATTTTGGTATAAAGAATTATTTGAATTTTCATATGCATTAGACTCTCATAGCTTGATTATGAATTGGGACTGCATAAGTGTTTGCAGAATAGAGAGAGCCCTTAATGAAAGCATTGCCGCTGTGACTTATAACTTATTAGAAGCTCCAGTACCGTCAGCTAGGAAAACCACATTAAAATAACGTCCAGGGTTGCTATTATTGAGAGGTATCATGCTGAATTAAAAAAAAAATTATTCCCACTATCTGTCTATAGGTTTTTGGCGATAGTCTAATTCTGATAACTGTGTTAACAACTGTGAAATGCAGGTCATTACACAGATTAGGCTAGCTGCCAGTTGTATCGTTATTGCCTGTCAATCTTATGAGCTTTGTAAATTATGAAGTACTGCTAGAGACATAACCGTATATGTTAATATTTCTTGCAGACTTCTCAGGGATATTCTAATAAGCTAAAACAAGCATTTTTAATACTGCCCATAGGCACTCAATTTGACAGAAAATGTAACCATACAACCATGAATTTCCATTGCTAGAAAATGATAAATGATGGTGACTAAAGTTTTTCTGATGCAAATGTAATTATTGGCGGCAAAAATAAATACTTCATTGTGCATTCCTTCTTTGTCTTTTGTATACATTTCCAGCATCACAATTCTTATAAATAATTATAACCACATTTTCTATTTGTTTAAAACCCTTTGTGCAGTGTGTGTATATTTTAATACAGTGTATATATACATTCTGGATATATACAACTTCTTATATGTACTCAGTATATATACACATTAACTTCTGTATATATGCAATGTCTCTGGAACCTAGAAGAGGCTAAAACTTGCTGTAAGCAAAAAATATCCATGGAATGTCAAACTAGAATGGAAAGACCCTGGGGAAATTATGTTCTGTCCCCAAAGATCTACTCCCAGGTGTTCCAGCAGGGACATATACAGAGCAATAAATTGAGAAGTGATGCATAGCAAAGTATCTTGTTCCAAAGAAACAAAATTGTCCATGAGTTAGAGAATGGAATAAAGAACTTGATCTATGAGCAGACAGAAGAGGATCCAACATGTGGCAGGGAAGCTGGCAAAGCAAGTTAGACCCTTTTTAGATGCATAGAGGAGGAAAAAAACCAGTTGCACCTGATGGCATCAATTGGGCAAGGAGGAACGCTCCAGCCGGCTGCATTGCACAAACCTAGTTAGAGCTGTCATCCCAATCCAAAGTTGCTGGTCCACTCAAGACTCATGTTCCCATCCTGGATCTGTCAGTTGGGGTGGCCCACAAAGCAGTTGTAAAGAAGTTTTGGATCAAGTGACTGTCTCATCAAGCATGTGCTTGGGACAGGGTGTTGAGACTTAAACGTAGAGTACTAATGTCCAGAGAGATTTGTAATGGACAGAGGGAAAGTGTCTGTGTGAAAGCCTAGCAAATCAGATTAAACCGTTTTGGGGGTCTGGGTAACCAGTCCAAGGGTAAGAGCTCACAAATCAACGAATGTTTCAATCTCCTGTAATGAAGCAAATTAGCAGTGCACATGGATCACAGTCAAGTTTGGCAAGGGCTTTCTGCTTGGTTTAGGTCTGATTGTTTTTGTTCTGTTATATTTACTAAAAGCTGTAGCCAATTGATTCTCCCCCCCGCCCCCACAGTACAAGTCTCTCCATTGGCAGCCTGATATTTGGCAATGATATTTGCAAGTTAATGTGGACTTTTTCATGAGCTTGTACCTCCAGAAATCCTGAAGGTACTCTTGGGGTTTGGTAAAGGCAGTTTGTGAACTTTTACTGCAGACCATTTCCCAGTCCCAGCCATTTCACTCTTAGCTCCAGTTTGGTTGCCTCTAGAGACCAAGCAGCAGCTAGCAGATAGTCTATATTATTGCCTCTTTTCTTACTTTCGTGGAACTTTATCCTCAAAATCTTTTTTCTCCGGTCTTCTTTTCTTTATGCCAGTGCTCTCTGTACCAGGCAGCTCTTCTCTGGCGCAACTTGCCTGGTGATAGATTGAATAGTGATATTACTTCTGCCATGTATTATGTTTACATTCCCAACTAATGAAAGCACCCTTTAAAGAGTACACTCAATGACATACGTGGTTTCTTTATAACTCATCCGTACATATCTCTTCTTTGGGCACACAAACTAATTTATCTGGGAGCTAGACTTATGACAGAAGCTGGACTGATCTATTGATCTATAAACTAGGGTGAAATCCTGACCCCATTAAAGTCCGAAAGAGTTTTCCCATTGACTGTAATGGGGTCAGGATTTCACCCTACATCTCTAAAATCCTCAGGACAAGTTGCTGTCCCATATCTCAACAGTGCCTTCAGGTCCTAGGATCAGTGTCTTAGTCCACATTATGTTTAAGATCCCTTCATGCTTTTCTTGGACTCAATGGTGTCCTGAAGGCAAGAGCATGTCATACATTCTCCTCCTTCTCAGCCATGTCATCACATCTTTTCATTGGCAGCTGTCCAAGCAACATGTTCCCCAGGAGAACCTTAACAAACATCCAGTGATTCAGAGCTTGACAGATATCTATTCCTAGAATATCATGCAATATGGAAAACCCAAGAAGCACACCTCCTTCTAAATATCAGTGATGAAAATCTCTCTATATTCTATTATTAAAGGTCTATCATAAATTTATCTTGATGGGAGCTACTGGGTGCTTACCACTTCTGAAAATCAGGCATGTGTTTTTTAATATGCATTTAGGAGACTAATCCTAAGCTTTTTTATTTTATTTTTTAATTAAATCTGTTGGACTAAATCTGTTACCATGGCAGCTGTGATGTCAGATGTTCAGCATTGTGGCTGAGATTTTCAAAACCACAAAAGAGATTTAGACATGCAACTACTGTGTCAAAAGATAAGTGAACTTGGTTTCAGTTTGCATTTGGCTTTATAGGACATGGCAGATGCAAGAGAAATCTCCCAAAACCTTACACTCATGATTTTTTTTTTAAGTGTCATATGGAGAATTAGTTGCAAACATTCAGCTGTCTGGAACCAGTTATAGTGTCTTTGCCATATTAAGGATGCCCACTGGTATTCTTAGGTATCGTTGGTCAATATGCAAATACAGTGTACTCTTATTAACATTTTAAAAATAATTTTGCTGTGATGCATTGAAGGTGGTATGTGCATACCAGATTTAGATCCCAATTCAGACAGCACTTAAGCATGTGCTTAACTTTAAGTAGGTGTTTAAGTCTTATTGACTTTAGTGTGCTTAAATTCTTCACTGAATAGGGATGTTTTCCTGAACTGGGTGCATAAGTGTTTGGAGAAGCATAAAGGGGGAAAGAGGTGGAAACGTATGTACATACAGTACTAGCAAGTTGAACTAGTGCATATTAAGCTCTATTGCTTAAAGTAGCATTGCTTTTTGATAGATTTTTAGATATTACAAATAGGCATTAGAAAAAGTGAACTTAGTATGGTAAGGTATTGGATTAAAAATAACCTTTTTCTAAGTATATGTTAGGTATGGAGATGTAAAAAGTCATACATTACTATGGTACATTAATAAATTATATATAGAAAATCTCAAAAAGGGACACCGCTATATATTCCATCCTACCTGAGAAAACACAGGACCAACCGATAGAATCATAGAATAGAATAATAGAATATCAGGGTTGGAAGGGACCCCAGGAGGTCATCTAGTCCAACCCCCTGCTCAAAGCAGGACCAATCCCCAACTAAATCATCCCAGCCAAGGCTTCATCAAGCCTGACCTTAAAAACCTTAAAAACTTCTAAGGAAGTAGAGTCCACCATCTCCCTAGGTAACCCATTCCAGTGCTTCACCACCCTCCTAGTGAAAAAGATTTTCTAATATCCAACCTAAACCTCCCCCACTGCAACTTGAGACCACTACTCCTTGTTCTGTCATCTGGTACCACTGAGAACAGTCTAGATCCATCCTCTTTCAAACCCCCTTTCAGGTAGTTGAAAGCAGCTATCAAATCCCCCCTCATTCTTCTCTTCTGCAGTTCCCTCAGCTTCTCCTCATAAGTCATGTGCTCCAGCCCCCTACTCATTTTTGTTGCCCTCTGCTGGACTCTTTCCAATTTTTCCACATCCTTCTTGTAGTGTGGGGCCCAAAACTGTGCACAGTACTCCAGTTGTGGCCTCACCAATGCCAAATAGAGGGGAATGATCACTGATGGACATTATCAAACAAAATCCCTTCTTTTTGAGTGTTTTTTGGGTGAAATTTAAAAAAAAAAGTCTGTCTCTCTTGAACAAACTAGCATTGTTGTGGAACAATCATGGAGATATTTCAGTTCAGCTACTGTTGAGTAGCTTGACAAATATTGTTAATGATTCAAATCATAAATATCCTGCAATTCTCCCAATAGCTGTTGGTTCAAAAGAGAGCTCATTCAACTCAATTAATTAAAATACTTTAAAATATATCAGATATGTAGATTGCCAATAATAGTGCTAATACCTTCAAAGTGTAAATTTGTAACCATGACTGTACTGAAAAATAGGAATAATCTGCAAGCATTATGACAAGAACAAGCCAATAAAAGGAAGAGGAAGTCTATGGGTTAATATATTTTCTGTCAGTTTATTAAAGGATAGCTGTTACCCAAATTACTCCAAACTGTTATGTAAAGACCAGTGAATCAGCTCTAGTTAAATTCTGTATTCTAAGGGACACAGTTAAATGCGTTAGCCCCCATTTGTGTACCTTGCAAAGTTACCCAGTGTCCATCTGGTTGGGTTTAAAATAATCTCTCCAGCTCTCAGGAGTAGTAATCAAGCCACTCTTATGGCCTGATTTGCAAATGTGCTGAGTACCCGCAGCTCCCACTGATTTCAGCGGGAGTTGTGGCTGCTCAGCACTTCTGAAAACCAGGCCATTAGCGTTCAGTAGGTTTCTTACACAAATGAAGCTGAATGCATTTAAAGCTAGATATCGGAGTGTAACCAAGGGCATTTGAAATTACAGATTCAGCAAAGTATGGAATTTAAATTGTGGCGCTCAAAGTACTTGAAGGTGGCCACAAATTAAATATCCATATAACCAAAATAATTATGGGCTCAGTTCTGTCACTGTTATGCACCTTTCTCCGAATGACTGACTTCAGTGGGACTGTTTGTGCGAGCTGGTATTTTTAAAGGTAAAATAGAAGCATTTTTTCCTCTCCTTTTTCTGGTGGTTTATGTTTTGCTTTTGTTTTGTGGCTAATGAAAGTGAGGGACTGATGGCATTGGCTATGGAGGTTGGCATAATTGTTAGTAGATGTTGTGCAGATTACTTTCCATCTCTTCCAAATCCCTTTAATCCTGACTATCCACACCTCTGCTCTTCCTTTTTAGCACTCTTCCCAAGTTTGCAAACCAGGGAAGCCAAGGTCGGGAAAGTTAATACTTACCAATCCCAGGAATTATGTTTCCTAATTGTCTCATTCACATGGCAGAAAAAATTGGCAAATTAGCTCAGATTTCAGGAGTAAGTATGAAAGTCATTTGAGAGTTCCCAGCAAAATATCTGCATAATTTACTTTTAAGAAAATATACATTATTTTCAAGCACATCGCATGGTACAGCAGATAATCCCATCAAACTGCACTATGGAGGTATTGTACTTTAACAAACAGCTGTTTGCTGTTGTCATAGTTACAGATAGGCCAATGCTATAAAAAACAGATCTGAAACAAGATCCATCATTTCCTGAAGCACAGGCTTTTGTACAGAGAGTTGTGAACCATGAATTTGGGACCTTGATCCCAAGGCTGAGGAAGTTTGCGTGATGTTCACCATTTTAGGATTGAATGAGGCACTTCCACACCTGAAAGCATAAGTGTCTCCAGCTTGAGCTAAGGAGCAAGTCTGTCGCTGGTTGCTATAACTGACTTTTTGTGATGAGGCACAGAGGGAGACTGAGACACATTGACAGTGGGCAACATTTGCATCTGGGGTGTAGGGGGGAAAATAGCTTCTCCTCTCCCCTTTCACCTTCATTTTGCATCTTTAGCTTCATGAGATATAGGGGGTGAAAAAGAAAATAATGTATAGTCCTACTGGCAGAAAAGAGTGCAAATTACAACCCAGAAAGTTTATGTCCCTATGCTCTTGCCATGAGTGGGGGCGTGGGGTTGCTTATGCTCTGTCTACTTGTGTATTGTGCTCTGTAAAAGAAAAGTAGGTATGGCTGCCTCTTAAAAAAAAAAAAATTGTGGGCAAGGCACAGTCCTGAAGATCCACCATATGGCAATATATTGCAGTGCCATAGGGGCAACATCTGGGGCTAAGTGAGCAGGTACTGTACTGTGGGAGCTGTAGTTGTGTGTTTCAGAATCTAAATTGTCATTGTGAAAAATTAAGTGCCTAACCCTTATACTTGCAAAGGAACCCTTCAAAATGTGAAGTTGTAAATTAATAAGACTGATGTAAACATCATTATAAGGCGACCTAAAGCAGTCGCTCTGAGAGGTGTGAACTGTCTATATTCATCTCAGTATTAACTCTGAAGCCTAATATGGAATATTTAAAAGTCCGCATTAGCTATTTCACTTCTGATCACATCTAAGAAAGAAAAGGGTTAATCAGATTCTGAAGATCTTCACAATCTCCCGTGAGTGTCATCTCATTTTGGCATCACAGGTGGGCTGAGCTTGGACTGTGGGGAGAATTTAAGAGAATATCCCCCCTCTATACACAACCCATCTGATCTCTTCCTACTTGTGACGGTGCTGTATACTGTTGGAGCTTTTGTGAGTGAGGTTTCCTGTGTAATTTTTTACTGTCGGTTGAAGCTGTCTGGTTTTGATCCAGATATGGGTAGCCAGCTAGAGGTGATTGTGTACCTAGCTAGCTCATGAATCTGCTCAGGAGCAGCTTATTATTAACCTGATTATAAAGAATGTTCTGTTTACCAACCTCTGCATATGGGATGATTCAAGTCCCCTAAGATACCAGTATTAGGTACAGGTGGGATGTATTTTGCTACTTATTATGCCTCCTTTCTCATAGAGACATAATCATGTGTTTTGCTTTATTTTCAGGGGAAATTTCTTCAGTGTAGGTACCTCTTGAAATAATGTCACAGCATAGCAACTGGGTATTCCTAAAATAATAATATTCCAACTGTTTACCTTTGGGAATGTCAATGAGTATCTGTGGAGAAAATGGGATTTCTATTCACCTCCATCAGTATTTGCCATGTGCCATTCCACATCCTATGAGCCAGCAGCCATCTTTTTAACTCCAAGCTTTGAATTCTGAATGTTCTGTAGTGCATACAGGTACATACTCAAGAGATAACATCAATTGTTTATTTGGTGCAGTAAAAAAAAGTAAGAGAGTTGTAAATAGTATATGATATTTCTCCCAGCACCATTCTGTAGAAATAGATCTTCTGAAACAGAAATGGTTGTGTGTCAAAATTTAATCTGCAAGTTTTACAACTACCGTGCCCCATATCTCAGTAGTGCATGGCTTGAGTTGAACACTTTTGGACAATTTTATACTGATAGAAGCTGAAATAGCTCAGAACCAGTGGAAGGCTGGCTTTTATTCCATTATAAGTCACTATAGTTGAATCATTATAAACTACATTTTAAAACAAATACACTAGGCTGGGAATTTCAACCCCACATTATTTGATTTTGTGACAGAAGATAAGAAGCCAAATCCAGCACTCCTAATTCATGCTGTTATGTTAATGTAAACAAGACTTCCTGGTTGTAAATGTGGGCTGCATGTGGACTGAATCTGGCCTAATGGCCTTTGTTTTTCTTATGCAATTTATTATGGACTAGATAAGAGCAGGTTAGACAAACACCTGTCATGAATGGTCTAGATAATACTTAGTCCTGCCTTGAGTGCAGGGGACTGGACTAGATGACCTCTCGAGATCCCTTCCAGTCCTACAACTCTATGATTGTGACATTGAGACAGTAGTACCCTGGGTTGGGGCAGTGTGGAGTCAACCCACTGGAGAGGGAGTTCCCTTCTTTCTCTGGGAGCGAGCAATCTGTGACACCCTTTTAAATGCCGCTGCATGGCCCTCTCTGCCCTTCCCCCTCCTCCCCCCCCCCCCCCATGTAGCATGGAAGTGGGGTGGAGCTATAACCATGTTCCCATGACCATCCCAGTAAATTACTGAGATTGGGCAGCAGTCGCTAAACTCTTCCACGTGCAGGGATTGCAATACTAGCTGCCCCTTACGTGTGGGCCACAGAAGGGGGATGCTCCTTATTCCCTCTCCCCACTGCACACTGCCTAAGAAGGGAACTCTCCATTTGGGCCTACATGCTGCTGTTACAAGGTCTGTTGTTCATCTCGTCAGTAATATTATCGCCACTTGAAGGCTATGTTATACACTGTGGGTATAAATAGCACTCTAACTGCGGTCGCCCTGGTAGTGGCATCGGAGGCATGGCTGTTCTGTGCCAAGCCCTTCTGAAACCAGTGGTTATGTGTGCAGCACAACTTGGACATGCTTCTTCTTCCACTAACAGTGCTACTGCAGCTATGCTGCTATTTATACGAGTACGTGAGCCAGGGAATCAGACCCCTAGCTTATAATGTGCACGTAGCCTAATACATTTTAATCCTTTATCTTCCTCACGAATGTGCTAGTTACCCTAGTTTTACAGTTTTACTGATATTAAGAGATCCAAAGTCCTTGCTAAGTTCATGCAATTTCATAACTGCTACACCATACAGTCCTTTTTTCTTTCTGAAACTATTGTACTTGTCTGTCAGTATCAATTCAACGTACCTTTGAATGAAAAGGAAAGTAAAGTACAGTATACATTCTCCATCTCTGCGCTCTGATTTCCGTATCCCTTGCTAAACTGAATGTTATGTACAAAATATATGTTACATTATTAATTTCTTTGTGCTTGGAATGACTTTTTTAATTATGAAATTTCTATAGTTTCTACCTCTGGACATGGAGACATTTCCTTTTCTACAGCTGTAAAAATATACAGTTCGGTTCCAAGCAAACTTAAACTAAAGCACAGCACGCATACAAAAATAACTCCAGCGGGCAGTAATCCAGCAAGGCAACCGGTCTTTCTTTGTCGAAGTTTACAACATATCCTTTTTCTCAGTCAAATGGAAGGTTCTACAGTAAAACACTTGTCTTTAGCTTTATCTTTTTTCTGATCAAAAGTGGATGGGAAAATCATTTTTTGTATTGCTTTGTTTATAACTATTCAAATTGGTTTGTAATATGACCTTGGTTTTTTGTTTTTAATATTTTTGCAGCATTATTATTCATAGCAGTGCCTAAAGCCAGTGTGCTAGGCACAGTACACACACACACGCACACGCACCCAATAAAAAAATGATCCCTTCCCCAAAGTGTTTGCACAGCCCACTGAAGACAATGGAGAGACTCCTATTGACTTCATTGGGCTTTGGATCTGACCCTAAAGAAATAATCTGAGGAACTACATTCTATAGATTTTGATTTCCAGTTACTGTTTTAACAAACCAGGTGGTCCCTTACGTTAGGAGATGATGCATACGTGTGACGCTGAAGGTAAATAGTGATAACAAAAAGTGAAGATTAAAATAATGATCAAGCAGATAGCAATGTGAGAAACATACATAAATATAGTATGTGTGTGTTTGTAAAAACACAAATATAAAACTGTTACAAATAGAACAACTTTTAAACAGCAATCTTAGCATGTGATGTGCAGTAATAGTTGGACGGTCCCAGCAGAAACACTGAGTTTTTACTTCAATAAACTCATATTTCCCAACTGGTGCTGATAGATATTTGCAGAATGTTTTGCCAGAATGTTCAGTGAAAGCCAATGTGTTCTGTAGTGTAGTTACTAAGCATAGGAGGTAGTAAAATATTTTTCAAATTCTGAAATTTTTCAAAAAAACAAAAGGGGGCACTTCTTTGTTTTTTTCAAAATAATAATAATAATAATAAATCCCATAATTTTTACCAGCTCTACTAACTATTCATTATGATAGAATAAAGTATACAGACTATTAGTATTATGACAGCTATCTACAGGGTGTCCAGTACAATATCTGAACACTCTCAACATCCGTTAAAAGGAGGTAACAATAAAAATTCACAAGAATGGGGAGTGTATGTACATCATGACCCTCCATGGCATCTGGATCAATTTCCTCGAAAAGTCCCAAGACAGCAAATAGCATTCCGGGGAGTCTAGTGCCTGCCATTTTTGAAGAGTCTTGATGAAGACATACATTTTATAACTCACACTGACTGTGGAGAGGGTAGTGTCAGATTTGTTTATGGCAGGATTGAGTTGCAAAGATAAGGGCACACCACGGAATATACCCATCTTCCAACTCCCTCATGTTTCATTGCAGGGCTATCTAGCTAAAATATTTCCTCCAAATGTAGTTGCTGTGGTGAGGCATAGAGATGGAGGTAATTTTTTGTGCTCAGACTACTTATGGCATTTCACCTTGAATTTCCCCTTGAATAGGCAGTTTGAATAATAGTTGTGGTATCTATCTACCCACCCTAGCTGTTCCCCAACTTTTTATTAAGGCAACCCACCGACTGCATTTTGTGTTTTTAAAATTTCAGATATAAAAGAAAAAACACAAAAGTATGTGCTCCCACACTCCTAACATCCCTCCCAAGCCTGGCCCCCAAATCCTGGCTCAGCTTCCCCCAGTCCTCTTGCTTTCCCAGCCCTGCCCCCTCTTGTGGGCAGAGAACTCTAACAGGGTTCCTCCTACACCCTTGTAATTTGAAGTCACTATGCCTTTAAGTGGGAGTGGAAGACAGGCTACCACAAAACAGAAGAAAACTCAAAGCAGCCCTCCAAGCTAGGAGAGAATTAGATTCTCAACGATCTTTTTACATCTGGGGGCCTTAACTGAAACAGACACCAAACCCCAGACATCCCCCTGCCAGCCAGGGGGCACACAATTCCAGTTTTCCCCAGCATCAAGATGAGGCGAGTACTCCTGCTCCCCTCCTGCTTGGCTCCTCTTAGCCCGCTTGCTCTTGCTCTCCCTGCTCTGCCCTGCAGCCCCAGTTGGCTGGGGAGCCCAGGGCTGGTGCTACCATTAAGGCAAACTTGGCGGTTGCCTAGGGCGCCAAGATTTGGGGGCACCAAAAAGCGGTGCCCCCAATTTTTTGTTTACAGTGTTCCTACGCCCTCTCCCCGAGCGCGCAGTCACTGCTCCACTTCTCCCGCCTCCCAGGCTTGCAGTGCCAATCAGCTGTTTGGCGCCACAAGCCTGGGAGGGGAGGAGAATTAGAGCGGGGGCGGCGTGCTTGGGGAGGAGGCGGAGCAGAGGTGAGCTGGGGTGGGGAGCTGCCGCACGGCTCCCCGGG
>NW_020664419.1:57568676-57676918 GCF_002925995.2 Terrapene triunguis | reverse complement strand
GGGGGGGGGGGGGGGGGGGGGGGGGGGCGGGCGCAAGGTGGAAGTTTCGCCTAGGGCGCGAAACTTCCTTGCACTGGCCTTGGGGGAGCCTGTGTCAGGGACGGTCACACAGCTGGAGAGTGAGCCTGCCCCACACTCACCCTTCAGGGGCAGTTCCTGTCCTGCAGGGTTGGACCCAGCTCCCCATTGCAGGCATCATGACCAGGCACACAGGGTCCCAGCGTCACCCAAGTTTGGTCTGGCAGCCACTCCGTCATGATGGATAAAATGTTAAATAATGTAGGGCCAAAAACTGATCCCTGCAGATCCCCACTAGAAACACATCCACTTGATGATGATTTCCCCTTTATAGTTATATTTTGAGACCTATCAGTTAATCAGCTTTTAATCCATTTAATGTGTGCCATGTTAATTTTATATTGTTCTAGTTTTTTAATCAAAATGGTGTGCAGTACCAAGTCAAACGCCTTACAGAAGTCTAAGTCTATTACATCAATACTATTACCTTTATCAACCAAACTTGTAATCTCATTAAAAAAAAACATGTTAGTGTGACAGGATCTATTTTACATAAACTCATGCTGATTTCCATTAATTATATTATCCTTCAATTCTTTATTAATCAGGTCCCCCATCAGCCACTCCATTATCTTATCTGGGATCAGTGTCAGACTGACAGGCTGATAATTACCCAGCTCACTTTGTTTACCCTTTTAAAATGCTGACACAACATTATCTTTCTTCCAGTCTTCTGGAACTTTCCCAGTGCTCGAAGACTTTTTGGAAAATCAACATTAATGGTCCAGACAGCTCCTCAGCCAGCTCTTTTCAAACTCTTGGATACAAGTTATCTGGACCTGCTGATTTTATAAAGTCAAATTTTAGTGGCTGCTGTTAAACATCCCTCTGAGATGCTAGTGGAATGAAAAGAGTGTGATAGGATATGAGGACCTCATCTGTTTTTTTTAACCCAAATATAGAACAGAAATATTTATTGAACACTTCTGGCTTTTCTGCATTATTATTGATAATTCTACCATTTCGGTCTAGTAATGGACCAATTCCATTGTTAGGATTTGTTTTGTTCCTAATATACTTTAAAAACTCCTCCTTATTGTCCTTAACTCTGCTGACTATGCGGACTATAGCTTTCACCTTGCATTCCTTTGCTCCCCTGATCAATTTTCTACAATTCCCAGCTTCTGATTTATATTCATTGCTATCAACTTCCCCTTTCTGTCATTTGTTATATACTGGTTTTTAAAAATTATTTTATAGATTCCTTCACTTCCCCTCTAAACCAGGTTGATTTTTTTTTAACAAATGTGGCTTTCTTCCTCTATTGTGGGTTTGTGGCTTTTGGGGCATCTAGTAAAGTGTTCTTAAACAGTTCCCAATGATCATTCACTTTTTTTCTGATTAAAGTTTTCCTCCCAGCTGATTTGGCTCTTAATTGTTTTCAGCTTTGTGAAACTGGCCTTTTTAAAGCATCAGATGTATATATTACTGGTTTAGACTTTATTCAGTTTGCACATTATAAGTGTGATCAAGTCATGATTGCTTGTATTTAAGTTACCATTAATTTTTAGTTCTGTGATCAGTTCTCCTTTATCTGTTAAGACAAAGGCTAATAAAGAATCCACCTGTGTTGGATGCAACACTCTTTGAGTTAGGAAATTGTCATCTATAATGTTTAGAAAATTCCAAGTACTGGCAGCATGACACATGTAGCATATGTCACTCAAATTGTAGTCCCCCATGATCACACAGGTTTTTTCCCCTACACGTTATGGATAGGTGTGTAAGGTGCTGATCAACTTGTTCCCTAGTGTGATTTGGTGGTCTGCAGCAGACACCAACTAATACTGCATTTTGTTAGAGCATTGATCCATAAGCATTCAAGATTATTTTCTTCCAAATTATCAGTCACTCAGAAACAGGTAATGACATTTTTGACAGTGCCACTCCACCTCCCCTTTTGCCCATTTTGATTCTTCCAAACTAGGTTATAACCATTAATTTTATCATTCCAACTGCGCAAATCTTCCCAGCAGATTTCAGTAATACCAGCTAGATCAAATTGCTCGTAGCTGAGCAATTCCAATTCCTCTTGTTTGTTACTCACGCGCCTACCATTTGTGTGTAGGCAATTAAAGAATTGCCTTAATATCCTTTGGTTCCTTGATTAATTTTGTTCTCAACATCTTGATTTTTATGCTGAGTGCTCATATTTTCCCTTTCTTTACCCTCCACTCTTGTTATTAGTTTAATGCCCTCCTGATTAATCTAGCCAGCCTGTCTCCAAGGAAATTGTTCCCCTTCAGCTGAGATGGAGGCGGTTTAAACTTCTCCCCATAGAAGGTAGACCAGCGTTCCACAAAACCAAAACCCTCCACCCTAACCCACTTTCCTTGCCAATGGCTCACTTCCACAATCTTCTGTCTTTCTTCACTCATTGGACAGGAAGGATCTCAGAGAAGATCATTGGGACATGCTTCAGCACACTTCTGAGATCCCTGAAGTCATCCATTATCTGTGAGAGATCCTGCGATGCAGTGTCATTATTGCTGATATGAACAATGGATCCTTGCCCATTGATTTCAGAAACCTATCCATTCTTAAAGTGACCTCTTGTGTCTTAGCTCCTGGGATGATAGCACACAGCTCTGTTGTCCACTTCTTCCTTGCAGAATGTTCTTTTGATTCTTCTGAGTATTGAATCCCCACAAGGATCATCTGTCTTCCTTGGACAGTGGGAGAACTCTTTGTGGACAAGCTTGCATTAGTTCAGTCCTGAGGCGGCAAAGGTTTGGATCTCTGTGGCCAAGAGGAATGGCTTCTTTCTTCTGGTCAGCAATAGATGATTGGTTATATTTTCTGGTCACTGCTGCTATCTGGTTATCTAGGACCAACAAGGGGTCTAATAACACTTTACTTCTGGGGGAATTCTGCGCCACTGCGCATGCACAGAATTTATGTCCCCCGCAGATTTCTTTGTTTTCCCCGCAGAAAAATGACTTTCTGATGGGGAAGCAAAGGGAAGCCACAAGAGCAGTCATGCGACCCTCCCCAGCAGTATGTTTCAGGTGACCAGGGAAGCTGGCAGAGAGGTAAATCACTGTGGGTCAGGGGGCATGTCAGACCCACCCCCAGATTTCTCACCCGGTTCTAGGAAGCTCTGCAAACTCCCTAGTGCTCCCCTCCCCCCCACATACTTCCTGCACCCATCTCTCCTCAGCTGCAGGGGGAGAAATCACTGTACAGGGACCTGCTCCCCCATCCGCCCAACTCCCATGCATCCAGTCCCCCTCATACCCAGACCCTCCCACCGAGCCTCACTCCCCCCCACACCCAGAACCCCCCCTGACAAGCCCCACTCACACTCCCCCTGCACCTGGACCACCCCAATGAGCCACCCACATCCGGATCCCTCCCACCAAGCCCCAACCAGCTGCACCTGGATCCCCACCCCTCTGAGCCCCATTCCCCCAGCATCTATGCCCCCCCCCACTGAGAGCCCCACACCCAAATCCCCCTGACGAGTTCTATCACCCCCCCCACTGAGCCCCAACCACCTTCACCTGGAGCCCTCTCTAGAGTTCCATTACCATTACACCCAGAACCCTACAACAAGTCCCTGTGCATCCAGACCCCTTGCACCTGGACCCCCCCACTAAGCCTCCTGCACCCAGATTGCCCCACACACAACCCTCTGAACCCACACTTGGATCCCCCACACTAAGCCCTCCACACTTGGATCCTGCCTCGCTGAGCCTGCCTGCCCACACCTAGTGCACCTGGCATGGAGAGGCAGGGCCCTGGGGTGTTTCTGGGGCAGGCCCAGTTCTTGCATTGTGTCAGGGTTCGGTGCAGCCTCACCGCTGAGTCTGTGTCCCGGGGGGGAGCTGCACAGTGATCTCCCACCTCTGTGCAGCCAGTGGCCTGTGCTCCCCAATGCCACGCTGGAGCTTCCACATTTATTTGACAAATAAAATTTGCAGAATTTTAAAATATTGTGAGCAGAATTTTAAATTTTTTGGCACAGAATTTTTAATGTTTTGGTGCAGAATGCCCTCCGGAGTAACACTTCAAGATTGCAAGCCACATTGACAGTAGGTGGGGCAATGGAATAGGGACTAGAGGTTGTATTTGGCTGTTCTTCAATGCTTCCCTCTCCTGGCCAGCATAATTTCTGTCTTACCTGAGAGGGACACAAATCCCTGGTTTTTATCCAAATACCTATCTCTGCCAGACACTTCAGAAGTACGAGTCATGGAGCTACATGTCATCAGCATGTTGATTACACTGGACTATGTAACTCCATACAAATACTGTAATTTACAGCAACATTGATCAGGAATAGTAACAGAACAGGGAATGGTGGGACTTCACAACTGAGTGCACCCTGGGAGGGTCAGGCAATTCTCTACCAAGCACTCCACCCTGCAGTCTCTATGAAAGAAAAGTGCTGAGCGCTTTAAGTCAATGGCATGCTTTTCTGCCAGGTCCTGTAGTCAAGTAAGTAGTGTCTCATCGCTGACTGTGCGAAAGGCCACTGACATATCTAGGCCATCTGGCCTTTGTCTGTTACTCTGAGGAGATCATTGACCACTGTGATTAATGTTATTCCATTCCACAGCCCAGTCTGACCTATAATTGAGGATCCAAAAATTATAGGATGTCAGCTGTTGCCAAAATTGGCTGGCCACCACTTTTTTCCAATGACCTTACCTAGAAAGGGAATGTTAGAGACTAGCTGTTACCTCACAAGGTTGTTACTGTGAATTGTTGAGTTTTGCACAGATATTGCACTGTTTTGCAATATGAAGTTCTGAAAGAAAATAATACCTCTCATCTGCTTCAGATCCACATTCCCGGTGAGTGTGTGTGATTTTTCTGATTATCAACATCATATGTTGTTAAAATTCCTATCTGCCACAAATCTGTGAAAATGGAACTGCAGTAATGTTACATCTGAATTGTTTTTTTCTGCTTACTCAGAGGCAAAAAAGCAAATTCAGGTTTAGACCCTTTATGCACACGTATGCTGCAATTCACTCTTGTCGTGCATCTTATGTAGTCATTAACATCAGCGCAGAGTGGGTATAAACAGCAAATGGGGGCTTGGTTCTTTTACAGGCTTGTATGAAGAGAAAGTTCTTGCTCCCATGATCTAAAAATCTAAATAAACATACTGGTAAGAGAGGTGTGAAGGAAGGGGGAAGCCATAAAAACATAAAATAGAATGTAAACTGTTGCCTATAAATTCCAGTTCCTGCTTAAGCTATTGATTTAACAGTTCGCAGGCACTCCATACACTGAAATAGTGAGGGTCATCGAGAGGCACTGTTTATAGGACAGGGTGTGGAATACATGATCTTAGTGGCTGTGAACAGATATGGGAGAAATCCTGATTCTGGCAGGCATAATATGCTCGGGAAAAATGATTGTGTCCAATGTTATGTAGTGTCCATAGCTGCTCAGAGTATAGTAGCAAGTATGTTGCTTTCACGGAGAAAAACCTGAAGAAGAGATAGGACTTGCTCTTAAATAGTTGTTACTCATTTTATAGCATCCCGTGTCTATTCCGTGCATTCAGACCATTTTACCGCCTTGATTTAGCTTCAAGATCTGATGCGCAGTTGGCTGGTATAATGTTAGTCTTTAGTACAGTCTTCCTCAGCCTCTCAGCCTCTTACTTGTTAACAGATTTGCAAGTGTGTGGATTTGTGTAGGCAACCTTCAAAGAAGGAAAACAGGTTACTGCCCTGTAATTGGAGTACTTTGAGATGATTGTCTGCCCAACCAGCCTCCATTCCCATGTATTTGATGTCCATATAGCGGGTTCTGAAGTAGTGAATGGAACTGAGGGGTTGGGCAGGGCTGCATATTCTTATATAACCTTGATCCTGAATGGTCAGTACCCTAAAGGAACTATGTGCGTGGTCCTGATAGCCCACGCTTTCTAAAGGGTTCTGGTGAAGATGAGAAGTGCACAGGCATATCTGACAGCATGGAGGCACTCTTGAAGGCAACCATCTCTGAGAGCTCCCATTACAGGGAAGTAACCTTTTGTGCAGTATGTTGCTCACAGAGTTGTAACACGCAGCAAGTCTAAACCTCCTCTTGTAATGTCTCTGTTGTCATTAAGACTGCTGTGCAAGAGAAAAGATGAGAGGTAAAGTGAAAAAAAGAACAGTCTGCCTAATAGCCTAAGTTGCTTCAGGCTTTCTAGCTATTCTCCACTAAACTTCAGGCAACTTTTTCAATTAACCACAGAAGTATGTAATTGCATCTAACAGACAAGGCAGGTAGAAGCTTTATACTTAGCAGCTTTATATGCAAGCTAATAGAGAAGCTAGCAAACAGCCTCCCCATACCACTTATCCGCTTCCAGTACCTCAGATTTTACTCAGGCTATGTCTACACTACAGAGTTTTGTCAACAAAAGTTATGCCTCTTTAATTAAAGCACTTTAATTAAACCCCTGTTGCATGTCCACACTATGCTCCTTGTAACGAAAGAGCGTATCCACACTAGCAGCTCTTGCATCAACACAGAGAGCAATGCACTGTGGGTAGCTACCCCACTGTGCAACTGGCTGCAGGGTGCTTTGGGAAAGGTTTGCAATGCCTCATGGGGCAGGTACAGCATCAAATGATGCAGGTTTCTCAATCGCATCGTTCCATGGGCATCCTACTAGATTGCCAGCCACTTTTCAACTGAAATGTGGGGGAGGTGGGGTGGGGAGTTTGTGTGACAGGACTATGTGCGGAGGGAGAGACAGAGACCAGTGTGTATTGGGGAAGTGAGTACGTCAGCATACTGTCTCTTTATATTCAGACAGCAGCCTAAGCACCTAATCCTGGGGGAGGGGGACGCTCCCCCCACATCACCCCCCACCCCAGCTCTGCACAGCAGTTTCCCTCCTTCCCCCCACAGCAACAGCCCACTCTGCCTGCCTGCTGATTCTACATTAATAGTTCTGTGATTCCCTCCGAGTTCTCCCACAGCCTCCTTAGCTACCAGGAGCGGCATCCTCAGCACTTCTGGGAGCTCCCCACCCTGAGGAATGTCAAAGCTTCCTCGACTTTGAAAGGGGCGGGGCACATGCCTGCAGGGCAGCCGAGTTCAAAACAGTGAGCAGAGTGGTCACAGCAGGCATTGTGGATACTGGGGGAGGCCAGTTATGTCAACATAATGAACGACAGCGTCTACACTGACCCTTTGTCGCTTTAACTGTGCCGCAAAAGCTCTACACCTGTTGTCGAGGTGGTTTTATTTTGTCTGCAAAATAGCAGAGTTTTGCCTCCAAAAGTAGCTATGTAGTGTGTACACCTAGGGTTACCATACGTCCGGCTTTCCCTGGACATGTCCGGCTTTTTGGTACTCAAATCCCCGTCTGGGGGGAATTGCCAAAAAGCCGAACATGTCCGGGGAAATAGGGAGGCAGCATAAGCCAAGGTCCGCCCAGCCCCAGCACGACCTGCAGGGTCCGCAGCGCAGCCCAGCCCCCCAGCTACATTGTAGCGAGCTCAGGCGGGGGAAGGTGGGGCGCAGCCGCAGAAAGCGGCGAAGGGGCCGCTGCTGCCCCCGGAGGCCGGGCGGACCGAGCGCCCCAGCCGAGCCCGCAGGACCACGGGGAGGCCGAGCCCAGCCAGCGGCTCGGGCTTCCCTCGCGTGCGGGTACTCCCCGGCCACTGGGGGACCCTTCCTGCAGCCCCGTCACCCTGCGCGGCAGGAAGGAGGCTGCGGCGCAGGGCGGGGAGTGCGGCGTGTGCTGGGTCTGCAGGGACCCACGCTGCCCTGGTCGCCGCTGAGCGTCTGAAGCCCCCGCCAGGCAGAGGCTGCCGGGGGAGCGGGGGAGCTGGGCAGGCGGGGGGTGCAGAGGCTGCAGGGCGAGGAGGAGCAGGGGAGGTAGGGGCATAGAGGCTGCAGGGGCAGGTGGGCGCAGGGGCAGGGCAGACGGGGGGTGCAGGGGCTGCAGGGCGAGTGGGGAGCAGGGGGCACAGAGGCTGCAGGGGCCGGTGGGGGTGCAGGGGCTGCAGGGCAGGTGGGGAGCAGGGAAGCACTTAGCAACCCCCAACCAAGATCAGAGCGGGAGGAAGGAGGGGGAATGCGGGGTGCTCAGAGGAGGGGGCAGAGTTGGGGCAGGGACTTTGGGGAAGGGGTTGGAATGGGGGTGGGGCGGAGTTGGGGCGGGGCAGGGGCAGGACCGGGGCCCCGTGGAGTGTCCTCTTTTTTTAAATGTTTGAATATGGTAACCCTAGTACACCTCCTCTGTTTTGACGGCAAAAGGCAGCTTTTGCTGACAAAACTATGTAGTGCAGACAAGGCCTTAGTCTCAGAGCACTGTACACAGACAGCACTTGTTGCTCTGGTGAATGACTTCTTCCTATCCACAGAGAAGGAAATCACATCTGTACGCTGTCTGCCGGACCTCTCTGCTGCATCTGATACTTCTGATCTCCAAATACTTCTGTTCCACCTCCAAAAGCAACAGAGAAGGGTGAATGGAGATGCCCTGTGTAGCAGGGTGCTGGTGCAAAGGCACCTAATTAGCCCCTGCTCTGCCAGCCCCAATCAGGGGAAATAGATTGGGGCTGGGGAGAAGTCTGGTGCCCGGCCTTTAGAACTGGCTGCACCTGCGGGCCTGAGGGTTCAAGGGTTATAAAGGCTGGCTGGCAGCCAGAAGGAGGGAGAATGGCCAGGGGAAGGTCAGTCTCTGGGCTGAGGGCAGGCTCTGGGTGGAAGAGGGGATTGTAAGGCCTGCAAGCTGTATATAGTATATCACTGGTGGTGGGAGAAATGTGTAAATAAAGCCACGGGTGCTGCAGAAGGAGAAGCCTCTCTGTGCTTTATTGGGGCAGCCATTGGGCCCCAGGAAGAGGGGTGGGCAGAGGACATTTTACACCTGTAATAGCTGAAGTCTTTCCTTTCAAACTGAGCCCAGAGAATCCTCATGGGGAGCTGTTCTTCCAACTCATGTTCATGCCTACGAGTCCTACAAAGCTCAGTCCTCTTCCCCTTGGTATTCAGCATCCATTAGGAGCGTTGGTGAGACAATACAGGGTGAAGTGCGAGCAATACACGATCAGAGCAAGACTGAGGTGATGCTGGTAGGAAGAGGGAAGTTTGGTGGATGTGGAGCTGCTATGTAGTAATCTAAGAATACTGATCTGTAATAATTTTATGAATACTGTATCTGACTGGGTCAGTGAGGTAAAGTTATTGTATTGGGTTATTAGACTTTCCTATATGAATGCATTGGTCTAGCTTAATAGAGGTCTGTTGGAAAAACAAGAGGAAAGGAACATGATTCTCTAGAGCTCAATAGGTAAAAGGACTCTGTGTGGAAAAAATTGTGCCCTATTTTAGCAGACACAGACCTGGCCCCAGTGATCCAGACATCTGACATCTCATCTAGGTTGTTGCAATTCATTTGATCTAGGAATGAAGCCCTGAAAAAATTCCATCTGGTACAAAATGCAGCCCTTTTACTGTACTTAGACACATGGGCCACCATGAACACAATCTTTCTGTCCTCTGCTTTCTGTACAGACTTTTCACTGAATACAGTTTCAAGATTTCTGTCCCAGTATTCAAAGCCCTCCATGGGATTAGCCCTAACTATCTGAGAGAGTAACTTCTTCATCTGTGGCCATGACTTCCTACAACAGCTAGATTCCACAGGAACAGTAAAGCTGTTGAGCAGTAGGGAGCGACTTATGAATGCAGGAATCCAAACATTTAATGAAGCTAAACCTAGACTAGTGGAACTCACTCCTGCAAGAGATCGAAATGACCACAAACCTCACTGCACTCAGAACTAAATGGAAAATTATTTGTCCATTTTAGCTTCCCCTTGACAAATTCTTTACACATACACACACACAAAAGCCCTATACGCAAATCAAATGTATCTCCTACAGTCTGGGAAGGAAGAAAGAGAGCGATTATTATATTTATTTTTAAACACTTGGTAGGTGCACAGACATTGCAGTGAGATTGGGCCATATCCTATATGCAACTAGAGAGAGAGAGTTAAACTCTGGGCTTTCTTCACTTGACACTGCAGTGTCTCATAACTGGAATTAATAATATAGTCCTTTTGGAAGGAGAAGACACAAATTTTACCCATAGATGTAGAACTATGGTGTGTGTTGAGTACTTGGAATAGTTCAATTTCATGATGTTTATTTTGCAGTGATGCTCTTGTTCATGCCCCAGTGCTTTAGCCAGTCCATTCCTAATGGTTAAAAAAGCCTATTTGAACTTTTTTTGTAACCAGAGTTGCTCATGCGCTTTGTTTGCTGTGTATGCTTTATCTTACTAAATTCAGGCTGTCAAGTTAAAGATGGTCTTTAGCAAAATCCTGTAGAATTTAGCACATGAATTGTTAGGAAAATAGTTACGCAGCTGTATAACATTCAGAAGCTACATTTAGATTAATAGGGTTACATTTTAAATGCTAATCATACCATCCACTAGACAGGCGGACTGCTGCACTGTACTCTGTGGTGCTCCTTGACTTTGGACCATCGGCATAAATTAATTGCTTATAGACAGGGCGTGGTGGGAATAGAAACACAGCTATGGAAATGGGTTACGGCTGCCAAATATCTGCATGCTGAGCCCATAAGCTAAATTAAACATACTGTTCTTTGTCAGTGTTACTGTTGGTCATAAAATATTATTGTGCTCAGGTGAGTCCCAGGGACTACCAGAGGACTGATTTTATCTGACAGAAAAACTACTATGGACTTTCTTGTATGTGGGGATTCACTTAAACAACTAGAAAAACACAGTTCCTCAGGTTCTTATTTTTATGCATGTGGGATAGTCCAAGCTCAAACAGAGATGGAGAAAGACAGGTGATTGATGGCTGAAAAGACTGTTGTAACCAGTCAAATTTAGCTGTGATTGTAATTTGTAATGGCTCTCTGTGGATTTAGTCAAGATTTCGAGAAGGAACTAATGAATCAAAACAGTATATGTGCCATTAAGAGTGTAAAACAAATCCTTAACATTTACCAGCTCTAGATTGAATTGTTTTCCATATTGGATAAGCAGTTACTAAGAGTGTGCATGTGTGAGGGATGAGAGAGGAATGATAGGGTAGGAAAGGATGGAAAGGAATCATTAAATGGTGGTGTAATTTACTGGTAAACGGATGAAATTAGGAAAGTAAAATTTAAGCCAAGTATCCGGAAAAACCTCCTGACAGTGGTGTGTATTATTACTATATATGCAGAAAAGAGTCTCCTAAGAGAAGAGATGGTATCCCCAACACTTGGGCATTTACAATTAGACTGGAAAACTGTCAGGGAACAGACATGGACTGGTGCTTTTCTATATCAAACGTCTATTATTCTATGGTTTCTTGTTTCAGAAATTGCTATTTATGAATATTTTTAACAGCTTTGTGAGTACAAATGTTCTAGCACTCTATTTAAAATAGATTTTTAGACTGAGTCCAAAATGCTCAAACCTGGGTGCTGTAAATTAGGTTCCCAAATCCATGTATAGGCACCTAAGTAAAAGTGGTTTGATTTTTCACAGGTACTGACACGTGCAGCTTCAGTTGACTTCAGAAGGATTTATGGGTGCTCACTACTTCCAAAAGTCAGGCTACTTTTATTTAAGTTCATTTAGGAGCTTAATTTTAAGTTCCCAGGTTTGAAAAGCTTGACCAGAGATTATAATGAGATTTGCACTATGCACGAGCTTAACTTTACTCATGGTGAACAGACCTGTTTATTTCCATAGGATACTACAGTGCATAAAAGCTAAGCATGTGCATAAGTCTTTGCAGAATGGGGACATATGATCCCAGTTCTGGAAAGAATCTCTATTCAGGACAGCACTCATTCACATGTGTAACTTTTAAGCATGTGCTTACATGCCACAGATTTCAGTGGGATTTAAGCATATGCGTAAATGCACTCAGAAATAGGGATGCTTTCCAGAATTGGGACCTAAGATAGGAAAAGTGTTACTCCTGCTATTTATACAAGATCTAACTTGTCTGAGAATCTGAGATAGTTTCCTGAGAATACCAAAGAATGGAATATTACTTTTTGTGATTGACCTGTTTGCTCGGTTATCATATAGTAAAATATCTATTTTTGGAGAAATCTAATGTTTAAAAACGTAGGGAAACTTTTGTTCTTCACCTTAGTTTTTTATTAAAGATGAAAACCATAAAATGTCTTGTTTACATGAAATTTTGCATACATATCGATCTTTGTATGAACTAGGAACAGGCCTTGTTGGATCTTTGTCGTCATTTTATTCAGTTTTTAAACTTGTAAGTCTCAATAAGCTTCTATTTTATCTAGGTAACAATAGACAATATTGCCTATAACTTAATTTAACACCTAAAAATAACATTGATAATAATGAAAAATTGTTTTGCATAGTGGCTAAAGCAGCTGCCTTATTGCAAAGATGTGTTCAAATTCACTTAAGATGGTTACTGACACTTATTTTTTTATTCATCAAAGTGATTATAGATGCATTATTGCTACTTTGAGCAAAAAGTGAAAGAAAATTGTATCTGATCTAAAATATTTTGTTTAAAAAAAAAATAAGTTAGGAAAAAGATGACTAGGGTTGTAAGTTTATCATATTCCCCTAAATACAGTCCTCTCCCAATCACCTTGCATTGGCCTTTGGGGTACAGAAATATAGGCAATAGACCCACCACAAGAGGCCTACTTGCAATGAGCATGACCTCAGGTTCATATGGAGGAGAGGTGGCTCAACGGCTTGAGAGGCAGTATAGTGCTAGCTCTAATCGCACAAAACCGAACACTCGTGACCTGCCCCACCCCTTCCCCGAGGCCCTTCCCCGTCCCTTCTCCAAGGCCCTGCCCCCGCTCCCTCCATCCCCCCTTCCTCCATCGCTCACTCTCCCCCACCCTCACTCAGTTTCACTGCGCTGGAGCAGGGAGTTAGGGTGCGGGAGGGGGTTCCGACCTGGGGCAGAGCGTTGCGGTGCGGAAGGAGATTTGGGGTGCGGACTCTGGCTGGGCGGCGCTTACCTCAGGCGGCTCCCGAAAGCGGCTGGCATGTCCGGCTCCTAGGCGGATGGGCCAGGGGGCTCTGCATGCTGCCTGCAGGCGCCACCCCTGCAGCTCCCATCGGCGTTCAGGGCCCCGGGGCTGCCCCTGTGCCTGGGAGCTGGAGACGCCGGCTGCTTCCGGGAACCGTGCAGTCAGGGCAGTAATTGAAACAGCAATTAGGTAAGATGAGGTGATGCTGACAGACATGGGGAAACATTCAAAAGACACACCTTTGAATATAGATTCCTCCTCAGTTGATCCCTGCTATTGTTAACAAGGTTTGCATTTTAGAGTATCTATTTAGAACTTCCATTTCCTCTAGATTTTTCAGGTAACAGCAGTGGATCAAGACTGTTTTGCTCCATCTTTGCTTGGCCTAGGTAGTTGTGACCTGTTCTTTCAGTTCTGGATCTTGCCACAGTTACTCATGCCTTTGTCACTTCCAGGTGAGATTAATGCAATGCGCTCTGCACTGGGCTACCCGTGTAGAGCTTTTAGCTAGCATAGAATGTGGTTGCCTGCTTAACTAATGGCAGTTTTTGAGGAGCATACTACAACTGTGCACCGCAGACTGTGCTTGATTTCTGTTTCATTTTGGTGTTGGAATCTATAAAGCCATTTATGGTTTGGGTCTTGTATACTGTATCTTAGGGGTAGGCAACCTCTGGCACGCGTGCTGAAGGCGGCACGCGAGCTGATTTTCAGTGGCATTCACACTGCCGGGTCCTGGCCACCGGTCCGGGGGGCTCTGCATTTTAATTTAATTTTAAATGAAGCTTCTTAAACATTTTAAAAACCTTATTTACTTTACATACAACAATAGTTTACTTATATGTTATAGACTTATAGAAAGAGACCTTCTAAAAATGTTAAAATGTATTACTGGCACGCGAAACCTGAAATTAGAGTGAATAAATGAAGACTCGGCACACCGCTTCTGAAAGGTTGCCGACCCCTGCTGTATCTTATAAACTGGTAATCTCCCTATGCTCCATCCCAGCTGCTGAAATCAGCTTGGATTCTCTCACTGACAAATCCTTAAATATAAAAATCTGGAGACAGGACATTTTTAGTGGAATTCCGTCAACTCTGGCATTCACTTCCCCTTGTTTGTCTGACAAAGCATGAGTGTTTGGCCTTAAGAACATGTTGAAAGTGCTATCTGTTTACTCAAACTTTTACCTGAAGGGCTGAATATTTTGTGGGTTGGTGAGGCCTCTGGCTGAAAATGTGTCAGTTTGGTTTATTTTTTTAATGCATGTGGTTTTACATTATGTGTGTACATTTCCCAGTGGCTGTGTTAAGAACATTTTATACATTGAATAACCCCATCACTAAAAATTACAGCTGCAGGCTCTACATTTACACAGTATGATACCAACATACAATAAGTAAAATAATATAATAATCCCCTGCCTTGAAAATTAATGTTGGATTTGAGAAAGCAAGCAACAAATTGTATTTTCATATTATGAAACAATGAAACAATAGGGTCTGTGTATACAGTTCTAATGATAGCTAGATCGTGTTCAGTTCTGAAAACTTCAGGGCCAGAGAGATTGCGGACATATTGCAATGAATTCCAAGAGGAGCAATGATATCGATTAAGGAGCTGGAGGATTGATATATTGGGAAAGATTAAAAGTTACTTGTACATTTTTGTGAAGGACGTGGGAGCTGCCTATAATATTTTATGCGTATTACATGTCCACCTGTTTGTTTGATTATGATATTATTTGGTATAGTATTACAAGGCAGTAATTCAGACATGAGTTAGACTGCAGGTAGACAGGAAAATGGACAAACACTTCTGATAGCCCACTATTTATCAAGTCCTAAAACTTGGACAGGGGTGGACTCTGAGAGAGAGTCCGGTATGCCAGCTTGCTTACTCCTACTATATCCTGAAGCCAAGTCAAAAGTAAAAGGTCAGTCCTACTTTCCAAAGACACAGAAGTAAGAGATTAAATAACCTAATAAAAAATATGTCCTTTTATCTCCATTCCAGTGCAGGATTAATGTTACCTGCCGTGAATCATATGTTTTGCAATCTACTTTTAAATGTCTCTAGTGATAGAGTTTCCATTGCTTGCCTTGGGAGACTATTCTACAGGCTGTAGCAAGTTGGCAAGTACTTCCTTTAGTCAGCCTACATTTTCTTTTCTTTTTAAAATGCCATCCTCCGTTACTCCCAGCCATATCCCCTGCCTCTGTGAAAACCTTAGCAAACAAATCTACCTCCTGGCTGTTTATTCCTCCAACATACATGTAGATTGTTATATTACCATTTCATGCCCATTTTGTTGTTCAAACACAAATATATATAGTTTAAATGAGAAATAATAGAAAGGGGATAGAGATTTTTTTCTTAAATAGTAGGGTGACCAGATTGCAAGTGTAAAAAATCGGGACGGGGGTGGGGGGTAATAGATGCCTATATAAGAAACATCCCCCAAAATCGGGACCGTCTCTATAAAATCAGGATATCTGGTCACCCTATTAAATAGTTGCCTTTGTATTTAATTCCAATGTGACAATCATTCTCTCAACTGGCTTATATTATATATATTTGTATTCATTTTATTTATTCATTTTCAAAACTGGCTTCTGTTTTCCTTGGCATACTGTGTAAAAGGTACACACTCTCTCTCTCACTCACACACACACACACACACACACACACACACACACACTCTTCTGCTTTCTTGTGCACATAGGGAAACCAGGATTGGCTAGTTTTCTAGCACGTACTGCTAAAAAGATGATTATCCATATACAGCCATTTAGGGAAAATCCAATAGGCTTTAAAATAGCCTTGTGGCAGTTTCAATCACCACTTCCACTTTTTAAGTTCTAGGCAGCTAACCTGCAGGAAAAGCTCTAGGAGATATCCAAGGAAGCATAGAGGCCATCAGAATATGCGGAACCATTATATCCACCAATACAATAGACATATCCTTCAGTATCTGTACAGATCAAATATCCAGGAAACATTCTACTATCACAGTTTAACTGCAGGAGGGTAGATGTAATAATAGATTACAAGAAAGTAAGATTATATCAAACCATACAATCACAAAAAGGCTTTATCAGGATGAAATGTTACCACACTACAAACCTGTTATTTTCCCCCAATAAGTCATGAACAAAGACCATGGCTGCTCAGTCTCAGCAGGTCAATAAAAACCCAGCTGGAGAGGATCTGAGGTACAGCTGGAGGGAGAGGGAGTAAAAGCAAGAGGAGACCAAAGGCAATATTAAGGTTATTCAAATATAAACATTTATGCAAGAAAACAGTAGAGTAACAAAGGTAAGTGCCTACTAGAGTGGGAGAAAGGGAGGCAAAGGAGAGGACTGATCGTCTCTCTCTACTCTATTAGGGTTATTATGGTGTCACAGTATTGACTCTATAGTTAAGAGGTTACAGTCTTGCCAGCATTTCAAAAAATTTCTAGGGACATTTTTTTTTTCACAAAAGCTTATGTTTTGGGGATTGCTAGCCACCAATTCCAAATGTTTTTGTGTGGGTTTTAATTAGTGTATAAAAATATCTTAGTTGTCACACAGGATATAGTTTTCAGGTTGTGCTTAAAAGGCTGCTGCACACATACTGCGATGTTGCATCAGTATGCAATGCTTTGTCAAAACAATGCAACATGGCTGCTCTCTATGCATATGTTTTTCAAAACCAAATTGCAGCCAAAATACATTGTGATGGGAGGACCAGAAAGGTCTGGTGTTTGGATAAGCATCCTTCAGTTAGGAATCTAACTGGGAATGATTGGATGAAGTTTAGAAAAGGAAAATTTAGGTTGAATATCAGGAAAAGCTTCCTGTCAGTGTGAGCTATTTCACTGAGGAATTTTCTTGTAAAAGATAGTGGTGGAAGCCCCATCATTTGGGACTAGACTGGCCACAGCAGTATAAAATGCACTAAGCAGCACAATCATGCATTGGTAAAGAGATGGAGTAAGTGATATAAGAAGTAATTTCCATCCCTAACTACCGTGAGTTCTCCCATTTCTAGCAGATGTGAATAAACTCCATGTACTTCACTTTTGTGTTCTGCACTGTACATCATTTTCAGAGAGAATAAACATGGCAGCTCAAGACACTGTTGTAGTAAGTACCCCACTTTACAACCTAAAATGAGGGTTAGATTATTTTATGATTCAGTAATTATTCTATTTTATGGTATTGGGTTTAATCTTCTAGCAAACATTTGACATTTTTACAAACATAGAAAAATAAATATTTATAGGATTTGAAGTAATCTCTGCTTGGTAGATTTAAAAACATGTTATTGTAATAGGATTTCTTCTTTATTAGAGAATTCATTGAAGGAGAGTTTCACTGTATGCCAGCAGTTCCAGAGGCAACTTTACTATATCCAGTTGCCTTTTTCAGGCAATCTTAAAAAGATATGCATCTCCCATAGCGAAAGAACTGTATGAGAGCTCAGCACCTTTTGAGAATCAGGCCATTTCTATTCAGATGCCTAAATATTGGTTATGGAGCTTAATTTTAGGCATCTATATTTTTTTAGTGACTTATCTTTCGCTTACTTTTAGACAGTAAAATTCACTGGGTATTTTAGATATCAGTAGGAAGTTTAAGATACATAATTACAGAGTGCTGTAGCTTCCATTAGTTTAAGATTATCATTGGGATGGTTCTGTACTAAAGAACCAGACAATTCAGAACTCAGAGAATAGAATAAAGATTTATTCAACTTTCTTTCACCTTATGTACGTCTTAGAGCGCTAATGGTTATTTGCTGGATGCTAGTACTGTTTGAGAATGATGTCTGCAGATACAGCATGTGACAGTCGGCTAAGTGTAGGAGGAGAAATAATATATTCAGGATTTTTAAAACCCTCTTCCTCCTGTTTCTCCCAATATACACACACTCCAAAACTTCCAAATAAGTGGAAAATAGAAGGCCTTAAGTTTTCTTAATGATGATTTCTAGGGGTTAAGGGTGAGAATCACAGAGTACAACAAAAAGTGAATAAAAATGATTACATTCATATTTGTGGTATTTAGAGGTACAGTTCATTCATGACCATTCCGGCACTTAAAGTTTTGAATTTAAAGCTCTTTGGGTAAAATTTTAAAAATTGCTTAAGTCCCATTTTCAAAAGTGACTTAAGCACTTAGGAGCTGAAGTCTCATTGGAAGTCAGTGCCACTTGATCCACTTTTGAAAAATGGGACTTAGGTGCTTATGCAATTTTTAACCCTTTGCACCACTGGATGTAAAATGGGGGATCATTTTTTTTATGGTTAAACTTTGCATGACAAGTCTGAAAAAGGATAATATACGTGTGTAGTAGATTGTTGACATTGTGCTGTTCTATTAAACCTGTAAATTCAGACAGCGTTCATTACTCAATGTTGAAAACATTTGGCCAGTACTGCCTCTATTTTCTGCTGTTGTAGGCCATCAAACTCTCCAGTACAGATTGAGACATTGTGGTAACCCTGGCCAATCCATAATATTAGTTCTAATCTGGGCTCTTGCATTATTTAAAAGTAAATCTTCCAAAATGTTCTTCCTTCCAAGAACAGCCTCCTCCTAAATGTTTTTCTCAATGACATTATTAACAGCAGGTGTTACTGTGCTGAAAATGTTGATGCTAAGTGTAACAACAAGAATCTGGATAGATTTTCTAAATACACAGTAATTCCTAGAAAATTTCAGGGCATTGTGGCATCACAAACTATTCCCATTTAGATACAGCTGTTTTTCATCCACTTTAAACTATACTTTATATTTTGCATGACATAGGGCTTTTACTTTCCAAAGCACTTTGCAAATATTAATTATACAAAGTAGAATTCACTTTCTGTATACGGCATACTGTTCTCGATTTCATCAGGTTGCTATGTAAGGTCGACCTTTTCAAAGATGTGACATTAGTATCCATGATTTGCACATGAATATTGCTACTTACACTGTGCAGGGTATTGCATACCTGTTGTGAAGTTACTTTAATATGTTGTCATCCAGAATGTCTTCATTTCAACTAGGGATATATGGCTGCCATTGTCTTCAGTAGGATTACTCATAGTAGTAGGCCCTATCCTCAGTGGGCCCACTCTCCCTAAGCATCCTCCAACCTTTGGGCTTGTAAGAAATAGCAAAGTTTATTTATTGCTGTGAAGGGCTCTAACCACAAGCTATGGATGTAACCGAAGAGGTCCTAGCAACCCAGTCCTTTAGCATTTAACAGCTGCCACAAATATGATACTCTGCAGAAAATGCGGGTTTTGGATAAGTCTAAAGAACATATTCCCTTCTGGATCTGATGGCTGCAGAGCAGTAACAAACAGCAGAATTGCTAACCTAATGTTAGCTAGAGCTGACAGAGCAGAAGGAGTGTCATGTAGACTGGAGTAAGATCTATGTTATTGCCTTTGTGTTTCTGAATTCTGTTCCTGTTATGAATAATGCTCTTCATTATGAGTTTCAGGAATACTAGAGCTGTCATCCTGTGACTCAGATATATCAGCTCTAGGAATTCCAGAGACAGAAAATCTGAGGCATGTGCTCATTAATTTCAGTCATTTTTGACAAACTAACTCGTTTGGAGACACTGCAGTTTCAGCAGTTCTGGAAGAATTCTTAATAACTCAACACATCATCCTCATCTTCATACTGTATCTTTAAAAATTACACCAGGATCAATACATTTTTATACAGGCAAATATATGGATAAAGCATGTGTTTCTGTATTGTTCCCACACATACTACTCCACATAGAGCAAGCAGCTACAAATATAGATCACTGCAATTTTCTGGTGGGTGCTTAAAATACACTGGGCCAGCTTAAGGTGTAATGGCATAACACTATGCACCAGTGTTGGGGTTATTTCCCAAACTCCATGGGCTAACAGAGGCTGAGGTTACATCAGAACTCAGCATGATGAGAACCTTCAGGCACAGTTCTGTTATCAGTTACTTTCACAGTCATCTGTTGTGACACATAAATAATGTTATGTTAAGCTGATTGATGTTTTGAATGCCTGGACCGTACTGTGGAGGAGGTATCCTACAACCTTCCTCTTACTCACTGTCTTGTCACTGATTAGTAATTTTTTTTTAAAGGATGCTATCAAACTGAGTAGAATAAACACCAAAGATCTCATGTAGTACTCTCTCTCTCTCTCTCTCTTTTTTTTCCCCCCTTTTTTTTTTGGCTAGGTACAGGAGCAGATACTTGAAATGGCGGGGAAGGGAACAAACAAAGAAGCCTCCTATGTATGCTTTGTGCAGTGTCTATGTTTGTAGTAAGACATTATTACTTATGTAATAGTATTTATTATTTATATTGCAGTAGAATATAGGAGTCCCAGTCATGCATCAGGGCCATATTGCACTAGGAATAATGTACAAACACAGAACTAAATGATGGTCTCTGCCCCAGAGAGCGTATAGTTTAATTATAAGACAGCAGATGGATGCTGAGAGATAGACTGGAGATCACAAAGAAACAATGAGACAGTATTCATTAGAATGATAGGCAGTGGACTCATTGCACCACTTGCCTATACAATATGTAGTGGTGATGGTGGTTACTATAAACTTTGCAACTAGGTATTGTGCTCTTTGCCTTATAGTGCACAGGGAACCAGGAGGATCTCACTAATGTTAATTATGTACAAAATCAGTCATTTGTAAAGATTTCAGTGGTGATAGTGATAGTGCTAATTAATTAGTGTATATATGTATGTATTGGGCTTTGAAGGTGTAATGTGATGTAGTATATGTAATCGCTATATTTTACTATTTGCCGCAATAATTTTAGAGAGGACAGGTAAAAGAATGAAGGCTATTCTGCTTACCAACTTAAGAAGTTTATATGTCCGTAATCTGAGAGACTTTTCCTCAAAGATTAGTTTTGCATTCTGGTCAGGAAAGATGTAAATGAAAATGTTCTGGTAACTTGCTCAATATTGTATACAAACAACTACAAGAAATATGCAAGTTGTCTGTCTTCATATCCATGGAAATTGAAACCTGATAGTTAACATGAAGAGCTTTTCCTGTAGTCATTAAGTTAAGGAATCTGCTGGCATAGCAATTACCAAAGTACAACATAGTGACTTACTAAAAATTGTTTGTTTACCACAGACTGTCTAATCTCTCAGCCAGAGGAAATTAAAAAAAAAAAAAATCCATTGATGCAATGAATACAGGTCAAGGACTGCATCTACAGAGCAATGCTATTTCCCCCGTAGTAAAAATGAACACCTGCAGTAGGGTCTCTCTAAAAATGGGAAAGAGTTAGTGAATTAAGAGGCAAAATTTGAAGTTGTGTATATGAAAGTGCTGCAGATAAATGTTTTTGCTCCTCAGTAACAAAACACTTAGTTTAGTGTAACAGAAATTCATTAAAGGGTAGGAATATCTCCCTAGGAATGATAAATAATCAGTATATATTTACATTCAGGATTATATCTAGGTGATATTTATACTCCTGAATATAATCTAATCTTGATAAAGGAATGCCCCTCTGCTGTGCCACATGACTCCTCTCCATATAACAAGCCTTGAAATCCACCACCCTTTTACCTAATCTTTAGTTATCAGGTAGGGAGATTATCTGTAGCTATTTACCCCTTACATTTTTGGGATGTTGGCTAGAGGTGCAGTGGCTGAGTGATTAAGGTGCTCGACTGCAATCCTGAAGGTTCAATTTTCACTTAATCTCACACTGAAAGGCCACCTCCAGTTTACCCCTCTGCAAAATGGGTACCTGATCCATTCGGTTAGGAAAGTCAAAGCAGTCAGATGTGATGCTGGCCCCAACGCTCCGTTGTGTGTACCGTTGGCTATGAAACTGATGTGCCTTATCCACATCAGCCATATGAGCCACTGGCTCCAGGAAACTTTGACTAACTGGCCCCTCTTCTCTTCTCTGATCTTCATAGTGCAACCATCTGTCCTGCTTCTTCAATACAAAGTACGTACTCAAATCTACCTGGGCACCTGTGAGCCCTGTAAACTTCACTTTGAGACCAGGACCCCCTAAAATGCAGTGGGGTACTGGGAAAATCTTATTCTCACAGGAAATGTTAGTTGATTTACTTATCTCTTTAGAAATAGGGTTTGAATGTCTACTTGTGAGAACTCCTCTTCCCTTTGTCCTCTCTCCAGTCTGCCTAAAGTGATTAATTTAAATTGAATATTTTATCAAGGCGCACTAGGGCCAGGACTGTTTTGTTCAATGGATATTTTTTGTCTAAAGTCCCCCTGTTCAGATATTGGTAGTAACCAAACGTCGTCGTCATTCATCAGATTATGTGAAACTACATGGATGATCTCTGTTCATTTCTTAATAGAGAAGTATCGCTGCCACAATAGTTACCATCACAATTGGCATCTTCTAATAAGAAAGAGCTAAAGATTGCATGTATGGGGTATCTAAACTGCCCCCTATTGGGGTAGCCGGGGGAACCTTGTACTGCCAGTAGCTGTGCGTTGCCTTTTCTGTGAATGAGAAAGATCAATCCACTTCTTTCACAAGCACTAACTTCTCTCTCCAGACATGTTTTTCAAAATCCAACAGGACTGTATCCCCTCATACAATAATATTAGCTTTACCAAAGCTGTTTTTTTTAAGGTGGAAAGATTGGTGGTGCATCCTCCAAAGTCCACCTTTGTCTTAACATAGGCATGATTTAAATCCATTTCAGAATCCTGTCTGTCTCTCTCTCTCCATTCTATGTTTGTTATTGTCTTTGGCTTTACGCTAGCATACAGCGTAGCAGAGGCTGTGTTATCTTTGGCTACGTCTTCACTACCCGCCGATCCGGCGGGTAGCAATCGGTTTATCGGGGATCGACTTACCGCGTCTCGTGAGGACGCGGTAAAATCGATCCCTGATCGCTCTGCCGTCGACTCCGGAAATCCACCTCGACAAGAGGCGGTAGCGGAGTCGGCGGCAGCGCGGCAGCGGTCGGCTTTACCCCGTCCTCACCACCAGGTAAGCCGACCTAAAATACGCAACTTCAGCTACGGTATTCACGTAGCTGAAGTTGCGTATCTTAGGTCGGAACACCGCTGTAGTGTAGACCTAGCCTTACTCATTATGATTATGTAGTTCCATGGCAATGGGAGTTAATCTTACTGTAGTAGAAGCAATGATATCTTGCAGACCTGATACACTGAGATGCTTTTAATTATTCGCTCCATTCCCTTCCAGGGGCATGGTTGTACAACAGCCTTTTACCTTGTTGCTAATGTTCAGAAGCTTTTCTTGTTACTGAGTCTGCCTTACTAAGTGGAATTTGTTGTAGAAGATCTGTAGTTTGAAAAAAATGAACTGTTCTTTGTAGTGTCTTTTATCTGAGACCTGGTTTTAAATTATGCTGACCAAACCCTTATCTTATTTGAATAAAAATGAATGGTTTATCTTCTGATATAATTTTCTAATGGAGTCTGAGATTTTACAAATACAGTAATCAGTAAAGAGAGAAAAAATCTCAAGAGGGTCAGTTAGAAAAAAAAATTGATAGCCAAAAATATGTTTATATTATTCATCTACTGATTTTTGTTGCATCTCAAGGTGTCACTAGACAACTTAGGCTTTGATTCCTTTAGCCATTGATCTGTATTTACGAACGGTTGTATGCATATGCTAAAAACTAATTGGTCCTTCCCAACTTAAAGAGAAAAAAGTATGCAAATAGAAATATTTGATAATGCATAAAGAGCTGTTCGAGAACCAGATTAAAGGACCCACAAAATAGGATCTAATTCCCTTTTATTTTTTCTTTTGATTGAGGAAGTGAAGTAAACACTATTAATACTAGTGCCTAATTAACACATACAGTTCCTATTGAAGTCTTTCTCTGGTGGTAATTTATATTTAATGGTGCACTGTAAGCTGGGTTTTTTTTTCTCCTATTGAGAAGGCTGCTATGGGGGAGCAGTAAGCAACTCATTTCTACCTGGTTCTGCCTTTAATGGATGGCCCATCTGCCCTGCTAGCCAGTCCCAGTGACTCAGAAGGATCAAGGTTGATCAAGAGCAGCATCACCACTTAGGCCAGGTCTACACTACAGACCTATATCAGTATAACTACATTGCTCAGGGGTGTGGAAAATCCACACCCTGAATAACATAGTTATACCGACCTTCCCCCTCCCCACCCCTGTAGACAGTGCTCAGTTGACAGGAGAGCTTCTCCCATTGACATGAAGGTCTCCCGTCGGCTTAGTAGCATCTTCACTAAAGTGCTACAGTGGCGCAGCTGCATTGCTGTGCATGAAGACAAGCCCATTGCTAGTGGGTGCAGTGTCGTCCTTTGGGTAGGAAAGTGCTTGGCCAGGCTGAGTCTGGAAATGGTTGGCTGACACTCTCACAGATCACTGGCCACAACACAAGAGGGGCTTTCTGTGAGCAGAGCCCCAAATCAAAAAGAATGTCTTTTTACAGAGTCTCAAAATGATAAAGGCATAAAGCTTCTTGCAGCTAATGTGGATGGGAGGCCTCCCACTTCTAGAGTCATTAAAGTGAGAACAAGGGTTCTTAAAGTGAAAAGGGGAAAGTCCACATTTCCCAGAGTCCTTTTAAAGTAGAACAGTTAAAGTTTCCCGTAGCCAGATACAGGTAAAGGCTGCCTGCAATATGAGCTTTACGTAGTGCTTTTCTGCTCTGTGACACAGCTAGAGTCTGCCATCTTTGTCCAAGAGAGAGGAAGTGTTCAAAAGAGAGGAAGTGTTCATTCTTATACTTCCAATGTAGCCAGTGACGGCTCTTGTATTCAGAGAGAGTGCACTTTACTCACTGCCCTGGCTAGTATACTAAAGACATTCTGTGCGTCCTTGTCACAGAATGGCTGGCCACAGTAAATGAAGTAGGCCAAGCTCCCTTTGCCAGAGCAGGTGCTCCCAATTGGCCAGTTAAGAGGGTGGGGCAGCACCTGTGAGCTATAAAGGCCCAGGGAGAGATCCAGTGAGGGGAAGTGCCTGAAGGAAGCCAGGAAAGAGAGTCCCAGTGCAGACAGGTGAGAGCTGCCTGAGAACAGGGGACTGGAGGAGGTCCTGGAAGAGAGAAGAAGGTGTTTCCTGGGGGAAGACTGAAGGCAAGGAGAGCAGCAAGAGGGGTTTGCTGGCTGGTATCCCCAAGCCAGAAAGGTAGAGGAAGAGTGCTGGAGAGGGCTGAAGGCAGGAGTTGTCTGCTGGCTCAAAGCTGGAGAGCCAGAGCTGTGGGCCAGAGAGGGCTGAAGGCAGGGAACCAGTGTAGGAGCTTACCCGCTGACCTCTCCAGGGCTTGAGAGCTGGACCCAGAGGAACCATGGGAGTAGAGTTGTACTCCAGTTGGAAAGGCGGGGGTGGCCATCCTAATAAAAGGACAGGACAAGAGTGCACTCGAGTGTCAGGATGTGGTGAGGGACCCTGGGGCGGCACTGGAGCGCAAGGGCTTGGTGAGGGACTGCGGGGCTTGTACGTTGCATAGTATATATACTGTTTGGACTATGCTGGAGGAATTCTCATTGATGGGACTTGTATTGTTATGATTTATATGGACGGGACTTTTGTATTAAATGAACCCCACAAGGGCTATATTTATACTTGGGAAGTTTCTTTGGACTATTTCTAGGGACTAAGAAGGAAGGAAACTGTTATGCCACAGCCTTCCTTACAAGGGTGCTCTGGGTGGGGCTGCCTTATGACAATCCTATAGGACTAATAATGTTCCTGGTATGTTATCAAATTGTTCCTTTTTGTGGGAGAAGTAAATTACTAGTTAAATCAGAAATTATGTTGAAATATATCACTTACAACATATTTGAAACTGAAACCTTCACTGTTTGTTTGTTTTCAGATGAGAGTCCCTATACTAAATCTGCAAACCAGACAAAACCACCTGAAGGAGCATTGGCTGTGAGGAGACAGAGCATCCCAGGTAGACCAGCTAGTTTAAATTTTAATTGTCCTTACCCCATTTTCACAAAAATACGTTACAAGTTAGAGAAGCCAAATCATTTGTTAGTTTTACCAAGCGGTTTATGGTTTATTCTATGGAGCACTCTAGTGATGCTCTATATTTAGATTGCCTCACATTTTCATTATTAAAAAAAAATCTGCTTTTTACAAGTACTGTAATGCCCCCTTGGTTTGCATGGGCACTTTGACATTTGGGTCAAGGGAGGTGCTTTTTGTTTTTCTCTTGAAAAATCTATTCAGACTGTCTAAGTAGGTGGTGAGTTGTGATCACTGCTTCTGATTGGCTAAGAATTGTATATGTCCCATATTATACCATCCCCACCCCGATTCTCTTGTTTATCTTACCCATCGACCATGTCTTATCTTTTAGATTGTAGACTCTGTGGGGCAGGGACTGTGATTTTCTGTGTGTTTGTACAGCCCTAGCACAATGAGGCCTCAATTGGGTTGACCCCCCCCCCCCAGGCGCTACTGCAGTATAAATGTTAAATAATAATGATAATTGGGCCAAGTTATAAGGTGTTAGAAGCTGACATTTCCCATTAGTCTTTTGTTCAGCAGAGCTTGCTTCAGGCTAACTGCTAAACGCGTTCAACATTACGTCAGCACTGTGCATACACGATGCTGGTATCTCACTCCAGCATGCCACACAAAGCTGAACCTCCTCTAATGAGACACAAGCAAAATAAATTATGTGGCCACCCCCTCTCCCAACCACAATACCATTTGACCTCCTGGAAGATGCACAGTACTAGATACCAGATACCAAGTTCTGATATTCCACAACCAGGGAATGGAACTCAGAGCTGTAATATGACAGACCTGAGTGCCACTTAGGGCAGGTCTACACTTAAAACACTGCATCAACGCAGCTGCGCCGCTGTAGCGCTTTAGTGAAGATGCTCCTACGCCAACAGCAGAGCTTCTGTCATTGGCTTAGTTAATCCACCTCCCCAAGAGGCAGTAGCTATGCCGATGAGAGAAGCTCTCCTGTCAACATAGCTCTGTCTACATGGGGGGGTTAGGGCGGTATAACTACGTTGTTCAAGGGTGTCGATTTTTCACACCCCTGAGCAATGTAGTTATACCAATATAAGTCTGTAGTATAAACCTGGCCTTAGTCACACTGTCTCTCAGTGGTCTGCGCTGAAGGTCCAAGGTTCAAACCCTGATGATGATATGGTGATGGAGGAAAGCATTGCAGCTGTGCATAATAGAATTGGTTTTTTTCTATCTAAAAAAATCTTAGGCAAACAACTCCCTTCTGCCCCCGTTCATTTAATGAATGTTGTTTAGATTGCAAAGTCAAATTCTCAAAAGTTAGAAAGCTCCAGAATGAAGATTTCCTGTGCTGCCTTTATTCCGTCTGTATTATTATGCAGTCTTTAGTTACATGGTCGCATACTCGTTTTTCCAGTCCAATAAAAATCAAGATTCAGTGCTTCCTGAAGTGAATACAGATCTCTGCTGGTACCATAGTTGGGTAGTATTTTACATCATGAGTCAATAAAACTCAACTTATTAAGTATCTATTTATTATATTGTATTCTTCTGGAATTTTTTTAAATTGAAATTGATGGAGGAGGAGAGAATTATTGAAGTTTAAAGTTACGTATTAAACAGCTTGTGCCACATGTCCATCACAGACTTGCATTCAATGTGCCTACTGTATTTGGGAGAAGAACACATGCTTATAAGGCTATGTTCTGGGTTCCCAATATAATCCTTGTGGAAGAAATGAGAAGAACCAGCATCTAAAATTCTTGTGCTTGGCACAGATTCTTCCAGTTTCAGCCTTGAATGCGAGTAGCATTTACACCATCTCCGGTTGATGAGTGTGACAGGGATGCTGTACTTACTGCTGCAATGGCACCTCCTCCTGGCTGTTCTGGGGATTAGCTCTGTTGCACACCGTCTCTCTCTGTCTCTCTTGGTCCACAGCTCCTCTCTCACTCCAGGAGCTGCTGCTGCCTCTTTGTTACTCAGCCCTCCAGCCAGGTCACTCAGCATTCCCCACTTCAAGGGTATAATCTTTCAAAGTCTCTTCTGTTCAAGGGGCCTCCGGCAGTTCTCACACCCAGTGCCCTGACCCAGTCACTCCTCCAGTGACCCAGGCAATCTTCCAGTTCACTACCCCACCAGTGCCACTTCCCCAGTGGCACGTAGGGGAACCCAGGCCCACCCTCTACTCAGGTTCCAACCCAGATTCCCTACAACATGCAGCCACGGTCTGTTTAGTCCACAACCTTGCTGCTTCCTACCCCGCATCCCACAAGCTCTCTTCCCTCCCTGTTCTCTTGAGTGTATGCCCTTCCCTTAGGGCCAGGCCCCCAGGGTCCTATTATTTCCCTCGGTTCCCTCCTTCACTCTCTACTAAACAGAGGCTGACTGCAAAATCCTCTGGGCAGCCTTTGCTGCTACCAGATTCCTGGATTTATACTAACTCCGCCTACCTCCTCTTCTTTCACAGGTGAGCTTCCTCGCAATTAGCTCCCCACACAGCTTGTCTCCCTCATTTGCTGCTTAATTCGCTGATTGGGCCCACCTGGCCTAATTCAGCCCTCTCAGTACCAGTATGGGGAGTACACCCCATCACAATGAGCAATTAAGAAACCTGGGAAAAGGAGGTCCTTTTCTTTTGAACAAAGTACTATTTTCCATCTGCCTATCCATTGGGAAAATAGTCTTCCAGAATCTTTGGTAGAAGAAGTCCACTTAAATTTTTCTTTGGCTTCTGTCTCTGTTTATAAGAGAGAATTTGTTCAAATCTGAAGGTGAATTGACCATTTCTGCCTTATTTGAGAGATCCCTTTGGCTCTTAAGGTGAAGGCTGAAAGGGTGCACAAACAAAAGGTGTCACCCTACTGGGGTGTAACGTATGTCTCAAGTTTGAATTTGTAGCCAAGCTAAGAATTGTTGCAACAATCAACCTAACTTCAATGCCTAGAAAGATATTGGAACAAATTATTAAACAATCAGTTTTAAGATTTAGCGGATAATAGGGTTATAAGGAATAGCCAACATAGTTTTGTCAAGAGCAAATCATGCCAAACCAACGTACTTCTCTTCTACAGGGCTAGTGGTCTAGTGGATGGGGGGAACAATAAACATGATATATCTTGATTTTAGTACGGGTACGTCTACACTTACTTCCTGGTTCAGCGGCAGGCAATCGATCTTCTGGGATCGATCCCGGAAGTGCTCGCCGTCGACGCCGGTACTCCAGCTCGGCGAGAGGAGTACGCGGCATCGACGGGGGAGCCTGCCTGCCGCGTCTGGACCCGCGGTAAGTTCGGACTAAGGTACTTCGAATTCAGCTACGTTATTAACGTAGCTGAATTTGCGTATCTTAGTCCGAAGTGGGGGGTTAGTGTGGACCAGGCCTAAGGCTTCTGAAGCAGTTCCACATGACGTTCTCTGTGTTTTTCCCCTTAGCAAGGAAAAAATCAAATCCACAGCTTCAAAATGGGGAATAACTGGGTAGATGCAATATTGCTGAAGAAAATGTGGGGGTTATTGTGATCACAAATTGAATATGAGTCAACAGTGATTCTCGTTACAAAAAGACTAATATCATTCTGGGGTGTATTAACAGGAGTGTTATTTGTCAGACATGGAAGGTAATTGTCCTATTGTACTCGGCATTGGTGAGGACTCAGCTGGAATACTGTGTCCAATTTTGGGCACCACACTTTAGGAAAGATGTGGGCAAATTGGAGCGAGTTCTGTGGAGAGCAACAAAAATGATGAAATGTTTAGAAAATGTGACCTATGAGCGAAGGGTTAAAAAAATAGCATGTTTAGTCTTGAGAAAAGAAGACTGAGGGGGTACCTGATACCAGTCATCAAATAAGTCAAGGGCTTTTATAAAGAGGATGAGGATCAATTATTCTCCATGTTCACTTGCAGTAGGACAAGAATTAATGTGCTTAACCTACAGCCAGAGAGATTTTGGTTAGATATTAGGAAAAACTTTCTAACTATAAGGGTAGTTAAGCTCTGGGACAGACTTCCAAGGGAGGCTGTAGAATCCCCATCATTGGAGGTTTTTAAGAACAGGTTAGATAAACACCTGGCAGGGATGATATCTGTATACAGGGTCCTTCCTCAGCATAGGGGGCTGGACTTGATGACCTCTTGTGGTCTCTTCCAGCCCTATATTTCTATGATTCTGTAAGTAAGACTGGAGATTTGTCATGGCATCTTTGCTCAAAAATCACAGAACAGTCAAGTATCAAAGGGGTAGCCGTGTTAGTCTGGATCTGTAAAAAGCAACAGAGAGTCCTGTGGCACCTTTAAGACTAACAGATGTATTGGAGCATAAGCTTTCGTGGGTGAATACCCACTTCGTCAGACGCATGTAATGGAAATTTCCAGAGGCAGGTATAAATATGCAGGCAAGAATCAGTCTGGAGATAACGAGGTTAGTTCAGTCAGGGAGGGTGAGGTCCTCTGCTAGCAGTTGAGGTGTGAACACCAAGGGAGGAGAAACTGCTTTTGTAGTTGGCTAGCCATTCACAGTCTTTGTTTAATCCTGATCTGATGATGTCTAATTTGCAAATGAACTGAAGCTCAGCAGTTTCTCTCTGGAGTCTGGTCCTGAAGTTTTTTTGCTGTAAGATGGCTACCTTTACATCTGCTATTGTGTGGCCAGGGAGGTTGAAGTGTTCTCCTACAGGTTTTTGTATATTGCCATTCCGGATATCTGACTTGTGTCCATTTATCCTTTTACGTAGTGACTGTCCAGTTTGGCCAATGTGCATAGCAGAGGGGCATTGCTGGCACATGATGGCATATAAACATTGGTGGACATGCAGGTGAATGAACCGATGATGTTGTAGCTGATCTGGTTAGGTCCTGTGATGGTGTTGCTGGTGTAGATATGTGGGCAGAGTTGGCATCGAGGTTTGTTGCATGGATTGGTTCCTGAGTTAGAGTTGTTATGGTGTGGTGTGTGGTTGCTGGTGAGAATATGCTTAAGGTTGGTGGGTTGTCTGTGGGCGAGGACTGGCCTGCCTCCCAAGGTCTGTGAAAGCGAGGGATCATTGTCCAGGATGGGTTGTAGATCACTGATGATGCATTGGAGGGGTTTAAGCTGAGGACTGTAGGTGATGGCCAGTGGAGTTCTGTTGGTTTCTTTCTTGGGCTTGTCTTGTAGCAGGAGCTTCTGGATACATGTCTGGCTCTGTTCATTTGTTTCCTTATTTCCTTGTGTGGATATCGTAGTTTTGAGAATGCTTGGTGAAGATCTTGTAGTTGTTGGTCTCTGTCTAAGGGGTTGGAGCAGATGCGGTTGTACCTCAGCGCTTGGCTATAGACGATGGATTGTGTGGTGTGTCCGGGGTGGAAGCTGGAGGCATGAAGGTAGGCATAGCGGTTGGTGGGTTTTCGGTATAGGGTGGTGTTAACGTGACCATCACTTATTTGTACTGTGGTGTCTAGGAAGTGGACCTCCCGTGTAGATTGGTCCAGGCTGAGGCTGATGGTGGGGTGGAAGCTGTTGAAATCCTGGTGGAATTCTTCCAGAGTTTACAGTCAAGGTAAACTGAGGCCTGGTCTACACTAACACCCCAATTCGATCTAAGGTACGCAACTTCAGCTACGTGAATAACGTAGCTGAAGTCGACATACCTTAGTTCGAATTTACCGCGGTCCACACGCGGCAGGCAGGCTCCCCCGTCGACTCCGCGGTACTCCTCTCGCTGAGGTGGAGTACCGCAGTCGACGGCGAGCACTTCCTGGTTCGAATTATCGCGTCCAGACCAGACGCGATAAATCGAACCCGGAAGTTCGATTGCCAGCCGTCGAACTACCGCGGTAGTGTAGACATACCCTTAGTAAATGTCACAGGTTTAAGGAGAAATGGTATGTAAAGTCACAGGAACGCCATAGAAAGTGATGGGGCGGTAAAGTCCAGTCCTGCCGCTAGGGTGGGATGTCCTTTGGGGATCTGGTCCTGTCTGTGGATAATAGTAGGCCCTGAGGGGAGGTGGAGGTGCAGAACAAACCAACCTCTCGCTATTCCTACAGCAGCAGCTCCTGTCTCAAACGGCTGGCCCGGCTCCCTGCTCCAGCCCATTGGTTCTCACACAGCATGCAGGTGGGGCTTTCTCCCATGATGCTCCACTCCCTTCCTGGCCCAGGCACTGCTGGATCACCTGCCCTGAGCTTTTGTGACAGCAAACATGGTCAGCCCATGGCTCGGGTGACCCCCACATCTCTGCAGCCTGTGAAATCCCAGACACAAGGAAAAGTTGTGGACAAACTGTAAAGTCGCTGTGTCCATGACATTTTTTATCACCATGACAAACCTGCAGCCCAAACCAGGCATTTCATGAAATAAATGTCCTGTTTTTAATTCCATTTTATCCCCAAAAGCAGGGACTGGATTAAACATCTCTTTGGAACAGAGCTTGTTTTAGATACACAGTGAATGCATTATTCATATGATGAGGGTATTTATCATTTTAAGCATGTCTTCGCATAGCCCAAAAACAAATGACTGATTCTTTCTTAGGGATTTATAGAATTTCTGAAAGTAATGATAGTTAATTAAAGTGATGTGTAGTGGTATTATACCCAAATTGCATTTTAAAACTTAGAATTAATACTGTGTGTGTGTATTTATTTGAATCACTGGTTAGCTCTGCAGTTTCTTTTCTGTGGTAAAATTAATCCTGAGTATGGAGGTGGTGTTGGCACTGACAGGTTACAGAGTGAGAGACAGATTATTTCCTCTCATCTCTGCAAGATGCCTGCATTATTCGAATTCAGACTGGCACCTGATGTATTATGCAGCTGAATTGTTAATCTGTCTGTGTACAAGATTGCAACATCCTTGGGGCAGGGACTATGGCCCTAATTCAGGTAATGATCCCTATCGGATCAGCACTTCAGCACCTGCATAAAGCAGTGTTGCCAGCCCCACATGTTCAAAAATCACAAGTCAGCCCCCCAAAACCATGAGACTTTACAAATAATACATTTTTTTTTCTTATTTGCTCTTGGTGTTTGATCTTTTAGTGTTCATTGTCCAGCTTTTCTCTGCAAGCAGGAGGACTAGAAATCTACTTTTTTTGACTGAAAACTGAGTTTCTCATTCTCTCTCATTTCTGCAGGAGATGTGAATTAAGAAAAACACCAAATATTGGGAGAGTAGTGATAAAATTGCAAGAGTGGGCAACACTATTGAAGAGGCCCATTGAAGTCAATGGGATTTAAGCACATACCTAAAGTTAAGCATGTGCTTAAATGGTGTCCGGAACAGGGATGGACTCAAGCAAGTTCTGAAGTGCTTTCCTGTATAATAATGTATGTCTCTTTATCTGTTTGAGTAGCACAGAGGAGTAAAATAATCATTGTAAAATAAGCATAGTATTTCTTTGAAAACCTATTAAGCCAAATGTGTTTAGCATGGCAGATTGTTCGTAATTTGAAGTTTGAGTGCTTGAAATGTTCACGAAAATACTGGGGTGAACTTTTTGCAAACTGTAATATTTGGCAGGTGTTGTAATTATTTGTGGCTTTACTGACTTAGAGATGGGAATTATAACCATATTGCTTTCTCTCCTCCGAGTGAAATCCTGTACACTGCACTCAGCCCAAGTACTTGGGCTGCACAGTGGGGACCTTTCCTGGGCAGAAGAAATCTCCTTTGCTTTCGGCTACAGAGCAGTTATGTAGCTGCAGTAGCTTCTGCACTGCCTGATCTACTCAGCAGCAGTTCCACACTGTCCTCCTTAACTCACTACTGTCCTGCTTCCCAAAAAGCCCTGTGTTCCTGCAGAGCCTGGCTCCATGATATGCAGGGGGTGTTAGACCTTGTCAAATCTTGCTCCCAACTGCCTTCCTGTGCCAGAATGGCATCAGGTCCAATGAATACGAGGCCTTCTGCGACCATGGTGAGATCAGGAGTTACCTTCGTAGAGTAGAAGAAGGAACACCTGTACAGAACTAGAATTGAAATTTATTTACTTGACCTGTTCTTTTCCTTTCGCCCACCAAAGCAGGATTTTTCCTCCTGCCATCTCAGAATTTGATATTTAGTTGCATAAATGTACAGTATTTATTTGTAGATCAGTTGTTAAATTTGGGAACCGTGTTTTGACAGAAAACTGTCAAGTCTTTGAGGTCTAAAATTAAACCAACCAGTTTTCTTTCAGTATATAGGCACATTCAAGTATATTGTATCATCCTTCCACTATACCTGCTGCCCTTATCCTTGTAAGCATGCTGGATCTTTTCGTTTACAAGGCTCTCTTCCTGCTGTACGCTGCTTGATCTCAAAAGTGGAGCTGGCAGTCTGACTGGAGGGAGAACATGGTATGATTGCACAGCACTATGTGCATCTACTACAGTAGTTCAGCCAGTGGAATAGTTTTTATTTGCAATTGTGAAGCCTCATTTCGGAGGATTTGGCTGATAGAATTTTAATAATCAGTAATAAAATGTTAAATAAACATGAAATTTTAGGGTAGGTTGAATTTTTGGACTGGAAAGTGATACTTTAAGGGAGCATATGCAAAGGAAGAAATGCCTTGAAATGAATGTCAGGAAAAAGATTGATGATGCTGATATCTAGAAAATTGTTGCTATATGTAATTTTCTTAGTAATGGTAATAAAGCAAGAAAATCTTGTGATCCTTTCATGTGATTTTCAGAATTAATATACAGTGTGTATATATACACTCTCTGTGTGTGTTGGCTGCAGACAGGCAGTTTTCTTAAGGCCATTGGCTCTGAATATATACAGGTGCTGTTTATCTTTTTTATAAAAACAGAAGTGTGTGCGGAGGGGGTTCCCTGGTCCGTGGCATCTGTGCAGCAACTGTTCATATTCTGTCTGAGGCTGCACCAAATGTGAAATTCCTGAGGGGAATACCTTGTCTAGTACCCAAGACTAATGGATGAGAATATAGGTCAACTGGAAGCGAGAGAATTTTAAAGGCCAAACTAGTTGCTTCAGTATAGTAACATATTTTTTTTAAATCTGAAATGTCCATATCATTTTGAGAACAGAAAAAAATCTGTAAAAAGGACATAAGTAAAGGTTATACAGAGTTTTAGAAAATAACTAATATAAAAGTAATAAAATGCAAAATGAATGTAATATGTATGTCATGTGCAGGTTACAGTAAGTGTTCTGATTATCCAGAACATATGATCCAATATATGATGATTCAGTTTACAGATTAAGTCAAATAAAATCAGATTGGCTGAATTTAACGTTTTGATTTTATATGCTGCAATTTTGATGAAAGAAGAGCTATTATAGCATGGTATAATACTGGAATAACTGTAGTGTAATATTTCTTCTTTACAAGATTAACATAATCTTGGTAAATGTAAAGGAAAATGTAGCAATGTTTATGCAAGTAACATAAAGAAGCAGCATGAATTTAAAATCATATTCACCTTATGTGATCTGAGGATGACAGTTTCATTAAATAATATTGGTTGGGACAGACCATGTCTCACAGGGTTAGTCCTACTCTAGCAGAACCATTCAAATGTGACATAGTTTAGTATTAACCAACTAATCTGATGGTTATTTTGTAGCCTATGTCAAATGAGTTTGGTGGGTTTAGTCCAGTTTGTAATGTGCAAGGCATACACATAGTAAACAGGCCCACCATATTTAGCATCATTGCTTTCACTCTCAGTAGAGAGTGGAACAACCAAGTGGGCCTAGATCTAAATTATTCCGGTTTTCTCCTAGACCCCGATTTAGGGTTGCCAGGTGTCCGGTTTTCGACCGGAATACCCGGTCGAAAAGGGACCCTGGCGGCTCCGGTCAGCACCGCTGACTGGGCTATTAACAGTTCGGTCGGTGGCACAGCGGGGCTAAGGCAGGCTTCCTGCAGCTCCCAGAAGCAGCGGCATGTCCCCCCTCTGGCTCCTATGCGTAGGGGCAGCCAGGGAGCTCCGCACACTGCCCCCACCCCAAGTGCCGGCTCTCCAGCTCCCATTGGCCGGGAATCATGGCCTGTGGAAGGGGCCTGTGGAAGGGGCAGTGCGCAGATACAGAGCTGCCTAGCCACGCCTCCACGTAGGAGCTGGAGGGGGGACATGCTGTTGCTTCTTCTGGGAGCCACCTGAGGTAAGTGCTGCCCGCAACCTGCACCCTTCACCCCTTCCCACGCCCCTGTCCCAGCCCTGATCCCCCTCCTGTCATCCAAACGCCTCAGTCCCAGCCTGGGAGCATTCTCCTACATACCAAACCCCTCATCCCCAGCCCCACCCCAGAGACTGCATCCCCAGCCAGATCCCTCACCCTTGCACCCCAATCCCCTCCTGTACTCTGAACCCCTCGATCCCAGCCCAGAACACCCTCCTGCACCCCAAACCTCTCATCCCCAGCCCCACTCCAGAGTCTGCACCCCTAGCTGGAGGCCTCTCCCTCCCTCCCCCCCGGCATCCTAATCTTCTGCCCAAGCCCAGAGCTTCCTTACGCACTCTGAACCCCTCAGCCCCAGTCCAGACTCCCCTCATGCATCCCAAATCCCTCATCCCCGGCCCCACACCAGAGCCCGCACTCCCAGCCGGAGCCCTCACTCCCCCACACACACACCCCCCAACCCCCCTGCCCCAGCCCTGATCCACCTCCCATTCTCCGAACCCCTCAGTCCCAGCCTGGAGCCCCTTCCTGCACCCCAAATCCCTCATCCCCAGCCCCACACCGGAGCCTGCACCCCCAGCCGAAGCCCTCACCCCACCCCCGCACACCAACCCCCTGCCCAGAGCCCTCAGCTGCACCCAGATCCCCTCATTTCTGGCCCCACCCCGGAACCTGCACCCCCAGCCCAGAGCCTGTCCCCCTCCCACACCCCAATCCCCTGCCTCAGCCTGGAGCCCCCTCCCATACTCCGAACCCCTCAGCTCTACCCCAGAGCCCCCTCCTGCACCCTGAACTCCTCATTTCTGACCCCACCCCAGAGCCTGCACCCCCCAGTCAGAGCCCTCACCCTCTCCCACACACCCCTGAGCCAGCCCAGTGAAAATGAGCGAGTGAGTGAGGGTGGAGAGAGCAAGAAACAGAGGGTGTGTGTGTGTGTGGAATGAGCGGGGGTAGGGCCTCAGCGAAGGGGCAGGGCAGGGGCAGGGCAGGGGCCTGGCCTCAAAGGAGGGGTGGGGGTGGGGCTGGGGACGGAGCAAGAGTGTTTGATTTTCTGTGAATAGAAAGTTGGCTAAGTCCCATTAGCTTCAATGGAGCTATTTACACGCTTAAAACTAGATACCTGATTTTGCCCCCAGGTCAGCAAGATACTTAGGCTAGGTCTACACTACAGCGGGGGGTCGACCTAAGATACGCAACTTCAGCTACGTGAATAGCGTAGCTGAAGTGGCGTATTTTAGGTCGACTTACTTGGCTGTGAGGACGGCAGCAAGTCAACCGCTGCCGCGCCGCCATCGACTCCGTTACCGCCTCTTGCCGCGGTGGATTTCCGGAGTCGACGGTAGAGCCATCAGGGATCAATTTTATCGCGTCTTCACTAGACGCGGTAAGTCGATCCCCGATAGACCGATTGCTACCCGCCAGATCGGCGGGTAGTGAAGACGTAGCCTTAGAGTCTGCTCCATAAATTCAGGTTCAAGGCAGGTTGAAGGGGTAGTCTGGGAAGAAATTCAGTTTCAGCATTGGATATTCAACTCCTACCAGAAGCACTTCACTTGACTAAGAAAAATAACTACATTATACTTTTAATGGGCCAACTTTAAATTTAAAAATGCATATTTTTGCTTGTAAATAATTTAATTATTCAATATTTTGAAGAATGGACATAAAATATGGAGAGTCTAATAAGTTTTGAGGGAAACGTAGATCTTAGGGATATTTATTACACTACATTATCTCCCATCTTCCAAATGACTGATTCCAAAGCTGACTAGCAGTGATTACCATAAATAATAAGCATTTTTTTTTATCCATCAAGATTTCATACCGGTTTAACCCTTGCATTTTCAACAAAACTTACAAATGTTATAAACCCTAATTCTAAATTACTATTTGTCTCTTCAAATTAAATCTCACTATTGCATAGCACAGTGTGTAAATTTACCTTTGTTTCATTCAGTACTTGTGTGATAAGTTCAGTTGGCAATTTTGAGGTGAAAAGTTCTTCTTCGAGTGCTTGCTCATGTCCATTCCATATTAGATGTGTGTGTGCTCGCCATATGCACCAGTGCCAGAAGTTTTCAGCAGTATCCATAGGGGACCTGCTCTGGCGCCCCCTGGAGTGCTGCCCGCATGGCGCGATATAAGGGGCGCTGCCAGTTTCCTCCCACCTGCAGTACCTTCTTACCGCCAGTGATGGTGCTGGAACATCTGCTGCTTCGGCTAGCGTTGTTTCATTTTCTGTTCTTGTGAACTTTGAAAACCTGTAGTATAGTTGTATATAGTTAGCAGTTTCTTAGCTACCCTTAGAAGTAGTTCTCAACTTTTCTTTAGTCCCAAATGGGACTCAGCCAGGGGACGGGGCATGCCCCGGTCCACAGGCTTTAAGCCCTGCAATCGCTGCAAACGGCCTATGCTCATCAGTGATCTACATACCAGCTGCCTAAGGTGCTTAGGCGAATGACACATAAGTGACAAGTACCGTATCTGCAAGTCCTTTAAACCTAGGATGAGGAAGGAGCTCGATATCTGTCTGAAAGTGCTCCTAATGGAGTCGGCACTCACTCCGGCACCGGAGCAGCGGTCTGACTCCGCACTGAGCACCACAGCCTCCATGCACAGTGCTCCACCAGCGCCATCCATAAGCCGGCACCGGTTCCCCTCCATGGCTCCGGGGAAGAAGCTGAAAAAGACTGGGAGGGGAAGATCTCCTACCTCCTGTAAAGCACAGGAGAGGGCTGGGGGTGAGCCACACCCTGGGCCGGGCAGCTCAGCACCCCCTTCGGGAAGTCGGGCCCAGCTCAAGTTAAGCAGTGCCCCAGCCAGCTTCAGATGCCGTCGACACCCGAAGCTCATTGAGCAGCTCAAGAGAGCCTGTACCCCGGTCTCAGGGAAATACAACATGTTTGTTGAGTGTAGACATTTTTCTTTTGGGTTCTGTTTATTATCCTTGTGCAACCTTCAGACCTTCTCTTCACATTTTATCTACATGGCTGTTTATGTCCCCTAGTGTGAGCATGCAGTGAAGAACCAATGAAAGAGAGCTCTATCCAATAGCCACAAATTAAAACTGGTACAGAAAGTTAAACTGTCCCTGTTACAGAGGACGTGTGACCAGAAATAAAAGAAACATGAACACAACTTTGGGGGGAGAAGGATGCCATACTGAAATCAAGAAAGGAATGCTGTTATTTATAAGCCAGAAACAGTATCCTGAATTTACTTCCCTAAAGTGGACAGAGTATATATTGATCAAGGCTGGGAGAGGTGCCAAGCTCCAATATTAATTGATTATATCAGTGGAGCAGTAGGAAGTCTCGCTTGAAAGTTGATAACCATGAGACAAGAATCCGCCACATAGTACAACTTTCTCCCACAGTAGATGACATTGTGACTCCAAGCAATTGGCAGATAAATAATATGGAAATGAGCTAACCTCTGTGATAGAGGAAAAACAAGGTTCTGGAAATAGAGAACACACATGTTACAGCTGAATTATAGGTCTCCCAGAAAGCCATGAGTGATCAGATCCTGTCAAATTCTGTGAAGAACTGATCCTGGAAGGGTTGCTTATGTAAGCAAAACTAAGAGAGATCAAAATCGATAGAGCTCCTAGAACACCCGTAGGGAATGTTGCTGATGGACCAAGACCATAGTGAGACTGCATCATTACCATGAAATCTATTAGTACTGCAATAAGTCTGAAGTTTTAAAAACAAACAGACCCCCAAACTTATTTGTGTGGGGTGAATGCCTAGGCACCGACTCTGTGGGTGCTCCAGGGCTGAAGCACCCACGGAAAAAAATTAGCAAGTGCTTAGCACCCACCAGCAGCCAGCTCCCCGCTCCCACTCCGCACTTCCCACCTGCTGGTGGCCTCGCTGATCAACTCCTCGCCATCCCTCCCAGGGCCTCCCACCTGCCATGATCAGCTGTTCTGCAGCATGCAGGAGACACTGGGGGGAAGCAGAGGGGAGCATGTTTGGGGGAGGGGTGGAACGAGGGTAGGAAGAGACGGGGTGGGAGTGGGGACTTGGGAGAAGGGGTGGAGTGGGGGTGGGGCCTGGGGCTGAGTGGGGATTGAGCACCCCCAGGGAAAGGAGGAAGCCAGCCCCTGTGGGTGAATGTGTGTAATTTTTCTAAAACCTTTCAGATTGAGTTCTGGCCAAAAGGGTAGGCCTTCAATAAAACCAGTAAGAACTTAAAATTTTCCCAGTGCATTTGAAACTCATTGCAAAATTGTGCCTGCAAAATCAGAGGCCCAACAAGCCATTCACATACCATGCTGATAAATGTGGTGTAAAGATCTAGTGAGATTGTTAACATTCTGGTCCATTACTCCCTATATGTTAACAAAAAGGAAATGCATAATAATAAGCACATGGAGCTGGAGAACACATAGAAAGCATGAACCTCAGACTACTCCTACAACAAAAAATAATCATAATTATACAAATAAGCTTGAGTTAAGTACTATCTGAGATAACCTAGCAATGCTTATAACTGATAGTACAAAGTGCTTTTCATAGTCCAAGTTTCAAATAGTATGATCCTCACAACATTTTTGGGAGGTAGAAGTTCCCATTTTCCATATATAGAAACTGGAGTAGGAAGCTACAATATTCCATTTGATTGATAAATAGACGGGTTTCAATATTTTAACTACACTAGTTACTAATATTTTTTTCCAGTAGTGGTGGCTAATATAATACCTGAGAACCAGATGGCCTTTAGGCCCAGCAGTTCATCAACTTGCATTTTAAGAAGACTCAGACACCATCTCTCATTTATTTATTTATATCTGGTTTTATAACATATGTACCCTTTGCACAACTCTGTGGCTCCCTTAAAACATTATAAACATAAAATTAATACCACAAGTTCATAACAACTATCAGCAATTAGAATTAGGCAGATGTTCCTTGGATTAATTCCCAACATCCTCCATAAATTGGAGGAGCTGAGAAATTCCACGCCCACGTTAGCTTTGAGATATAAGACACCTCTTATCCAAAGAACTTATGCCAAACCTCAGTAAGCTAACCAGTAACCTTTGAAGCATGGCCTAATGATCAACTAACTAAGGCTTCGTCAAACCAACAAGGGAGCAAGTTCCAGAGTGGAACTTTCTGTCTGACTGTTCTCCATGATGCTTAAGCCAGGTCCATACTAGAAACTTTTGCCAATATAGCAGTGTTGATTAAGGATGTGATTTTTTTTGGCAACATTTCTTATACCAGCAAAAGCCCTAGTGTAGGCATAGTTATACTGGAATAAAAATGCTTTTGCCTGTATAGCTTATTTCACTTGACAAACCACTACCTGTTGTACTTGCAAAAACACTTTTTTTGCTAGTATAAGCAAAGTCCACACTGAGAGGGTTTGCCAGTATGTCTGTACCAGCAAACATTTTCTAGCACAGACCTGGCCTTTAGCTAGCTTATTTACAATCAGAAAAGCTTCTCATGGGGGTGGGATCAGCATAGAAGTTTATACATATTTGTTTAGGAGAAAAGTTCATAGAATGGCTGACCATTTTGTGCAAAAATCATGACAAAGACTTTTATTAGATGCTTTTATACAAGCAGGGGGCACCACTTCTATCTACTTTTAGTTCAAGAATCCCTGGAGGGGGTGACCTAAAGTATCAATTTTAAAATTATCAGAATTACAGTACATTCTGTAGAAAAAAAAATCTTTAGATGAGATAGTCTAGTGCTTCTTTAGTTTAGACAACTATCTTCTGGCAATATTAAACACAGTCAGCAATCTCTCATGATCCCCTACTACGGGTATGAAATAAATTTTAGGGAAATCTCAAATCGTGCCTATAGGCAAAAGTAATCCTTCTGTCCATTTTAATGAGCTGATTATTACATATTTATGAAGAAAGATAGCTTCTAATATATCATCTTTTTGTGAGGTAAATCTCAGCTCCATAAAACACATTAAAACTGATATGAACAAAAGGAATACGCTCCCATCAAGTGGGTAAGGAGAGCTCATGTCATAAAAATGGAAATAAAGCCAAGAATTATCTACATGCTTTTCAAATAGTATCCTTTATACTGGTGTCCTGACCATAAATGGGAATAAATTTATAACTAGAAAAAAGAAACCACAAGTTAAACTTAAGTACCTTGTGCAAGTTAAAGACTGGTGACCATACCCTCACTGACCTAAAATTATACCAGTGTGCCCTCAATCAAGAGCCAGGTCTGGTGACTTGCATTTCCTGTATCAATGGGGTTAAAAATAGAAACAAATGAGCCCAACCCATTGTCATTACCTAAGCTTTCATGTAACAGACAAAAGGGAGAAAATTACCATGAAAATTGCTTTTTGTGATTTCAAAATCTGAGCATTGCATTAATATGCTGTTTTACTCTACAAGTTTCAGTGGGAGGAGAAGGAACTACAAGGATACTAACAATCCATCTTTGCCTTATATGAGAAATCAAGGAAGTAGAGGAGCTGAGCACCTGAAACTCCAGTTGAATCAGGGGAAAGTGCAGGTGCTCAGAACCTCTGGAAATCAGACTCTAGCATCACGATAGAGAGTCTTAGTGCAGAGGCGCCTCTGTCAATTTTAGCAACAACATTGCTAGTCTCCATGTGAGGGAGTAAGCTCAAAGATCTTTGGAGCTCAGTGGTGCCCTAGAAAAATTAAAAGTAATAATAAAGGATAAAGTAAAAGCAATGGCAGAATAGATTGGCATGGTAGGTCTCACAGCTGAGCAGAACATCTCTTAGATTTCTGAGTCCTTAAACAAGAGTAAGATGCCAAATTCTTTGCTTGGCGTAAGGGAAAATCAGGTCATGAGCTGACTTCTCCACTTCTGGTCCTGTTCCTACAAGGTTGAGTGGGTGTGGCAGTATATTGTTTTAACAGTGAGACTGGAGTGGAGGAGAAGGAGATCGAGGCATCCTGTGAGATGCAGAGTTTGCATGGAATGAAGTACCCTGACAGAGCAGGCCCTCAAGTAGACACTTGCTTTGCTTAAGTTTAAGGATGTCCTTTCACCTCAAAGTGAAATCACCTGTTCTGTCATCATCCTTCTCTAAGAAAATAAGAAATCATGTATTTTCATAGAAATGCTTGATCAACATCATTGTAGTGGATGTCCCATATCTTAATACTGCATATAAGTTGCATCTCTAGTGTATATCATATGTAAAACAAAAGAGAATTTCTCTGCTTCAGATTAAAGACAGCATCTTAACCTGGTAGATAACATTTTTCAGCTGAAACTTTTACTCTTTCATTTCACTTGAATCTTTCAATTATTTCTTCCTTCCTGTTTTTGTCTGCATTGAATTTTTTCTTTACATTAACCCGGATATTGGAAAAAGAGAGCCATTGAAATGGATACAGTAAGCAAGACACACATGCTTGGGATATACATGAACCAGAATTTGTAACTGGTTGTTTTAATATTCTTAATATTGAGACAGACTGACATTAGTCTTTTCTACATTCCTTCTTGTCTAAAGATTTCAGAGCTTAAGATTCATCAGGATGTAATGTGTGTGTGTGTGTGAGAGAGAGAGAGAGAGAATATCCATTTTCATGGGACATGTCACATTTTGTAGTTTGACTGGAAATGTTTTTATTTCTAATAACAGTATTGCTCAAGGATGATATAGGCATGTTATATTTGCGTCTCACTAGGACTTCTGGTTTGAGAACTGAATACTATAGATGGAAAAAAACCTTCACATTTAAAGGCTTTTTACTGCCTCATAACCTAACATTCACTCTGTTATGTGTGCTAATATAGTACCACTTCAGTTTCTTGATTGAGTTGGTGAGAAATATTTACATTTTAAATTGCAAAAGAAAGCAACCTTCAGTACATTCTTATGGCTCAATGTTTCACTGCAGTGCTGTATTCAGTAAGTCTGGCTATGTAATAAATTAGCTCATGCAAATGAATGCATCTGTCTTCATTTCTCTTTGCCATTAGTTCATTATGCGGACATTAAACCCCAGAGAACAAGTAAAGAGATTGATTATGAAATACAGAGCAAGGGCTAGTATGGAGGAAACTTCTGAATTATAGATTTTTTTTTCCATTGGCAAACATCTTTAACAGAAATTGAAATCCTTCTGGATTTGAAATACTTATTGGCAGCGAAGGTCATCAGCACTTCTGTGATTCAGCACATTTTAATGTAAGCCAGTATTTTATTTTGTAGTGCTTTAATCCAGCCTTGGCCTTGATGATACCTTTTCCGAATGTTTTTTTGGTAGTGCACTAATCAGTAACTTAATGGTCACATTGAATGGTAAAATATTGCCCTCTATCACCATCAGCAACTCCTTTTTGTAAATCTTAAATTTCTCACATTTAATTTGGTGCTGTTGTTTCTGAATTAATCCTGTCATTTTATTACTGGCAATTTTCTATTTTAGAGCATCTAAAAATATTCCATTGCCCCCTATAAATCAATAATAGCCTATGGATTACATACAAAATTTCATCTTAAATCCTCTATAATAAATACAATGTGATTACCAAACAAAAGCCAGTATAACTGTGCCATGCCTGTCAGATTTCTCATAAGTCACATGAAGTTTTAACATTTCTGCTTAAGCAAATAAATACATTAGTGTGAAAAATCTCTAATAAGGCAACATCCAATGCCCAGATAACAATTTACATTTAAAATAGATATGATATATGTGGATCACACATAGCTCAAGGATAGTGCGATGTCTGATTGTAAATTGCATCACCACTACAGATATCTTACCATTATTTAGAAGCAAATTTTGCCTTCTCTGCTCCTGTATTTCATGCCACTAGGTTGCCTCTGGTGCTGTTCCTTTCTGTAACTGGGCTGTCTGACTTACTCTCTAGAAGGAGGATATCAAGCTGTTAGGTAACTTGACTAAAGTAATAATCTTTTCCCAAGGCTCAGAGGGTCAGATTAGTTGTTGAGTTAACAAATACCTACATTTACATGGGGAGAAATTGTGGCCCAATTGACCAATTTTACCCATAGTCTTCTAAATGGAGGTGAGGAAAGGGGAGCTCACAGGGAAGACCAAAAGCAGATTGAGTGCTAAATGAGACCCTGTGCTGCAAAGGCATCTACTAGGGATTTAAGCCCCCAGTATATCCATAAATTACAGGTTCATGCATCTTAGATGCAAAGAAGTTATCCCAAGTGTTTAATCACAGCTTTTACAGGCCTTTAATTCCAAAGTGGGAATTTTTTGTAATGTTTTAATGAAGGCTCTGTGTGCCCCAGTTTCCCCGTATGCTGCATTGTTACCTAGTGGGTGAAAAGGGACTGTGTGCTCTCCGGGCAGGCTAAGACACAGGTGTGAATGGAACCTAGCTGTCTGGAGCCTTAGATCCCATATCAGTGGAGCTCTTGAGAAGACAATGGCAAATCCAAATGCCCAGATGTGGACACCTAGCAACCAATGACCCAGAGAGATATGGTCTTCCCCATCTCTCAGCAAGGAAGCTGTCAAGGTTCCTTTCCCACTCTGAACTTTAGAGTATAGATATGGGGACCTGCATGTGAACCCCTAAACTGAATTACCAGCTTAGATCTGGTTTTGCTGCCACCACTCCCAAGTACTAACTCCCTTCCCTGGGTAGCCTTGAGAGGCTTCTCCACCAATTTCCTGGTGAACACCGATCCAAACCCTTGGATCTTAAAACAAGGAGAAATTAACCATTCCCCCTCCTTTCCCCCCACCAATTCCTGGTGAGTCCAGATCCAACCCCCTTGGATCTTAAAACAAGGAAAAATCAATCAGGTTCTTAAAAAGAAGGCTTTTAATTAAAGAAAGAAAGGTAAAAATCATCTCTGTAAAATCAGGATGGAAAATAACTTTACAGTATTGTACACAGGAGGGCTGTTACCCTTCCCTTTATAGTTATGACAGAAGCTAAGCTGCATCTCCACAGCTCGGGGGGAAGGGTGTGAGGTGCAATTGAAGCGTTGGCTGCGGGAAGCAATAGAGGGCACACCTCGGAGTCTGATGGAGATCAGATGGAGGGACAGACAGGGCTTGAGCAATGGGGTTCATTACAGTTTGGCAGGGCTCTTGCTGCCCAGAATGGGCTGTGCTTTAACCTTCATTTCTCTCTGTTCACCAAGGACACCCTATGCTGTGTGCCAGCTGACTAATAAACCCTACTGTTTGACAGTGCTGGCTGAGTGTCACTGCAGATGCTTGCGGAGTGCATTGCTCCCTAAGACAGTACAAATCTCCCTCAGGGGTCTCTCTCAGGGGGACTCACTGAACGGAGCTTACAGTGTGAAGCAGTGTTGAAGGCCCAGTCCAATGAGACAGTGAAGCTGACTGGCTTACCCTGGAGGAAAAGTGGGACCCCTATAGGGTCTGACACACTGAAGAGGTCCTCCCAGAGACTGTTCCAAAGCTGAGGTCATAGCACCGATCCTGTGGATCCATGGCAAGTGCCTTAAGCAATTGGTTCAATGTTATTTTTCTCAAATATGTCAGTCACATGTAAGAATTTGTAATATAGTTATTATTAACATTTCACTGGCTAAATCCATTGGCATCTACATCGAATGTCCGCTAGAGCAGATTTCTTTAAGCAAACCTGAGTTGACAAGCTATGTATCGAGTTTTATAAATGGGAAAGAAAGCTCTCCTACCTTGTGGCATGCTTTGAGAGCAATACGTGATCACATTCTCCTTTAAATTAATCAAAAGAAAAATCTCTCTCTCATTAATATCTTTTCTCTAAAGGACAATAGGTAACATCTGTAGACAATATGACCATTCATTTTCCAAAGTCTAGTCCTTCTAAACAGAGACAATGGCAAATATAATTATCATGCCAAATCTCCCTGAATACTAAAAAGTAGGAATAGAATAGTTCAGCTGTATATATCCTATAAATGAATAGAAATTTTACCTCCTAAGTACTTAGTATTTCTATTTATTAATCTAAATGGGAGAAAGTCTACTGCCTCTGCTTTCAGGAGAATAGTTGCTATTTAAAACTTCAAATTTCATAATATCATTTTTAAAATTCACTAACATTCTATATCTGTGAATAATAGTTTAACCCAGGAGGATATAATGCTGGTTTAGCATATTCTCCTCACATCCTCATACCTTCGGTTCCATCCATGTATGTAAGAGCCACAGCCAGAGGCTACAGAAACGAATGAGGGAAACTGCTGTCTTACAACCCCATGTAAAATTAAAAAAAAAAGTCAGAGTATATAATATTGGTAAGTACAGCAGCCTTAGAAGTTTCATAATACCTGCATCTAATGGAGGAAATTTGAGCCTAACCCAGGAGCCAAATATCTTCACATAAATAATGCTGCTCCACTCTGTCAAAGGCTATTTCTGTATCCAAGGAAGCAACCCATCCCAACTGTTCCCACAAATGCATAGAACCTAAAAGTCTTCTAATATTAATGGCAGAATGACTTCCTGTAATAAATCCTGATGATTAAACATTGATGGTTGCCTAGCTGCAAGTGATCATGGCCTGATTTTGTGTGTTATGTGCAAACAGAATATAGTCCTGTCCATAAGCCTATATACTTGGTGCTTTAAAAAGGTCAATTTCCCAAAGCTAAAAACTATCATGAGAAAAACTGGGGTGGTGGGGGCGGGTGGAAATTAACATAAGAATGTGAATAATAATTGGGACTTATTTAAAGATGCTTTATTAGATGCCCAGAATAACACAATTCCAAAATCACAAAAGAAGGCTTAAAAACATTCTAGTTAAGGGGGAAAGTGAAATCAGCAGTAAAAAATAAATGAAATATATGAAGCAAATGGAAAAATGGAGAAGCTGATAGCAATGAGTACACATCAGCATTTAGGGAATGCTGACAATTGATAAAGGGAATTTGTGGCCAATAGGGTTAAGGAAAATAAAAGGAATTTTTTTAAATATAAAAGAAATCCTAGCAGTGGTACAGGTAAAATATTAGATATGAATGGTAAAATTGTCAATTGTAATGTAAAAAGGCATTAGTATTCAACAAATGTTTCTGTTTCTGTTTTGTATTTGGAAAGAAACAAGATGATGTATTCATATCTTTACAATGATAAGGAAATACTTTCTATTTTATCAGTAACTAGAGAAGATGTTAAAAAAGCAACCATTGAAGTTAAATCCATGGATCTGTGTAACTTGCTCCCAAGATCATTAAAAGAATTGGCCAGGGAGTTCTATGAACCATTAATGTTGATTTTTAACAAATCTTCGAACATTGGGGCAGTTCCAGATGACTGGGAAAAAGATAATGTTGTGCCAGTATTTTAAAAGGGTAAATAGGATGACTTTTGTAACTATAGGCTGATTAGCCTGACACAGATCCTGAGCAAAATTCTGGAACGGGTGATATGGAAAGTAATTTGCAAATAATTAATGGATGGTTGCATAATTAATGCCAGTCAACATCATTTTATGAAAAATAGGGCTTGTCAGACAAAATTGCTATTGCTTTTAGATGAAACCACAAGTTTGGTCGATAAAGGTAACTGTTGTCATAATATATTAGACTTCAGTAAGGCATTTGACTTATTCCTAGAAGATGTTCTGACTTGAAAAAAAGTACCACTATATAAAAACAGCATAGCATGTATTAAATAGATTAAAACTGCTAACTGATACATCACAAAAAGTAATTGTAAATGGCGAATAGTCATTCACCGGGGTTGTTTCTAGTGGGGTCCCACAAAGAGCTGTTTTTGGAAGAATGGTATTCAATGCTGTTTATCAATTAGATAAAAGAAAATATAAAATCATTACTGGTAACATTTTCTGATGACAAAAATTGGTGGAGTAATAAATAGTGATAGTCATTTAAACAGACTGACCGGGATTATTTTGTAAGGGGTGGGATCAGCAGAAAAACATACATTTTAATACAGTCAAAGGGAAGCAGGCATCTAAGAACAAAGAATATAAGTCACACTTATAGAATGGGGATTGTATCCTGGAATGCAGTGACACTGAATATGAGCTTCCAGTATGAGGCTGTACCTGTGAGGGCAAATGTGTTCCTCAGATGTATAAGCATGGGGGATATCAAGTGGAAATAGAGTGGTGGTATTACCTCTGTATACAGCACTACTGAAACAGTTACTGAAATACTATGTCCAATTCTGGTGTCCACATTTAAAAAGTGATGTTAAAAAAATGGACGGTTCAGAAAAGGAGCTACAAGAATGTCTTGCGATATGGAAGATATGCCTTATTGTGAGAGGTTTAAGAAGCTCAGTCTATTTAGTTGACCTAAAAAAAAAGTTGATCATGGTGTACAAGTAACTACACGGGGAAAAGATATTTGACAGTAGATGGCTCTTTAATTTAGCAGAAGAAAGCATAATGAGATCCAATGATTGGAAGCTGATGCTACACAATTTCAGGCTAGAAATAAGGCACAAATTTTTAACAGTGAAGTAATTAACTATTGGAAAAGTTACCTAGGAATGTGGTGAATTGTCCATTATTTGAAGTCTTTAAAACAGGACTGGATATCTTTATAAAATGTATGCTATCGCTTAAAAAACGGTATGGGTTTAATGCAGAGATTATGTCTTTGACATGTGTTATGGAGGTTGGAGGTCAGATTATATTATTATGATAGTTCTTTCTGGCCTTAAAATTTATTAATCCTTTCAGATCTATTTTGGAAATTATAGGAAGCAGAGAATCCAAACTATCAAGGAAGGTTTTCTGTAATCAGTGTAATATCAACAGTCAAAAGATCTAAAGAGCAGCATTTCTCCATGTTCCAATATTATCTGGTTACCTAATAAAGGAAACGTAGAAGAAATTTGAAGTAGACCCTGTTCAAAAGTATCGGGATGAACCTTCACCATTGAAAATGCCAAATCAACTATCAAGAGTTTAGACAATTCTACAATAAAGCCATTCCAACCTAGGCATGACTTTAGGTGGCTCGACTGCCTAATAGCAGTATACCCGCTCAGAGCTTAATGGGATCATTAAGCTTTGCATCTGATTCATACAGAAATGTAGAAAAACTAATGCTACCAAAGAGCTCCGTCCCTCCCTCATCATTAGCACCTAATTGAGACATATACAGTTGTTTAAGAAAGTCCCATTTGTAATTTCAGGGCTGCTGTATTGTACAGCTCACATCTCCCTACTTCAAAAGCATAGGCCACTCTCACCTGAGCTAAAGAAAACTTTTAGTTGTTAAAAGGGTAGGCAAAAATTTTCAAAAGCAGCCAGTGATTTTAGATGACTTAATTTGTGAAGGTGCCCACCTTGAGACACCTCTCACACCTATGAATGTTATGTCCATCCAGACCACCTTACGGACACAGTTACTCTCTCTAGACCAGTACCAAGTGGAATGGAAAAATGAACCATATTTTTATGTTACTTGCTTTCTAGTTGCATGAATGTATTGCCATATGAGCCTTGATGCCTGCCATTTCATGCAAGCGTAGAGAGAAGAGGAGTTGCTGTATTTGAGTGTTTCAGCATCAGAGCTATTTTTAGATTGAAAGGACCTTGGCAGTCCCTGAAGTAGTTTAAAAAAACCCACAATAGTAGAGGGAGAGACATAAGAAAGTAGTCACTAATAAGGAAAAGTGTTGCTAGACATTTGTATTGCCAATCAATGGCTGATAGACAATGCATGGTTCCAAAAGAGGGTGAGTCATTTGGTCATGTACATCGGTGGTGGAAACAAAAGCCAAATTGATATGATGGTGAGGAAATCTCAGTGGAGCCGAGTTATGGACTGCAAAGTGATACCTAGTGAGACAGTAGCTCTGCTTCATAAGCCTCTTATGTCAAAGATTGCTGTGGTGCGTTATACAAGGAGGGAACTAAGCTCAAAAGAAACAAGATTAAAGTATGGGAAATTAAGGGGAAGATTAGCAGAGATCTTTGTGCAAGCAGTAAATGATAAGCATCTGGAAACTGATTTGGTGTCAGGTGAAGAGAAGTGGAACCACTTCAAAAAGAATATGGGTTACAGAGAAGAGTTTTGTGGACAATGCAAAGGGGGGAAACGGCGGGAAAGAGAGGAGTAATGGGGGATCGATGAAGTGCAGGTCTTCATCTGAAGATGAAGATCTGAAACAAGAAAATGGCATGTAAAGAAAAATAAATGAATCAAGTATAAATGAAAATGAATACAAAGAAGTAAAGTGAGCTGCCAAGCAGGCAGTGACAAAAGCCAAAGACAATGCCCTAGGCTTAGATGATTTACACTTCAGGCTGATAAACCACTCACAAGGGAAGGAGGGATGATATTGTGGTACCATTTGTAAAGGATAACCAGGGGAGACATCTAGGAAAGCCTGAACAAATAAAGGAGGGGTAGAAATAATACTTTGAGAATCTTAAATGAGGCAAGCCACTTTTTGGTGGAGTTGCCAACATATGAGCCTAATGTGGGGCCTGAGTCTGAGGAAGAGATGAGAATTGCAGTCTAGGTAACAAAGCAAACCTACTTTGCCTTGCAAGTTAAAACTTGGTGTACCCCATCCCTGAGCTCCTCTGAAGCATCCTTCTGTAGTGTCCAGCTCCTGTCACTGGACATTTACAATAATTACCAGGTTTGCTATTCCCAAGGGAACAGTGTATACACCGCTTGATTGGTACAGCTCAGAATCAGGTCCTTTATAACACCTCAGTGCATAGATGTCTTTATAGTGAAATAATTGTAAGTTTATTGTCAAAGATAAAGATTAAGAGATATTGAGAAAGGATAAAGGAGACAGAAATTGAGTCTAAATTAGCTCTTTTATTACACAGTGGTGAGAGAAAGGGTCAAATGACCTTTGAGCTAGGTGTGAATCCAGAGCTCAAAGGCCTTAAGCAGGGCCCACACCACCAGGTACAAATGCCTGTCCACACCCTCTCTCAACTCACTGGGCTTTGGAACCCATGTCCCCTAGCTAGCGAATGCCGTTTTGTTGAGGGTGAGTCCCTCCATCGGGGTATGCCAGGTACAGTTCTGCTGCCCTCGATTTACACAGCAAGGATAACAACCCTTTATTACTCTTTCTCCAATAACAAGGAGACTGAGAATCCAACACCAGCCAAAAGTGATCATTTGGGCAAGCAATCCCATCATGCTGAGCACCTAGGCAGGGTGGGTGTGCCTATGCAAACAAGATTAGCTCCTGAAGTCCTCTTCCCCAGCTCATCACTAGATGTCAGGGGAGAGCTCATTCAGACTCTGCTTACACATGTAAAACAAAAGGTATAATACACTCCTTAGAGACTACACTTGGACATCCTTATTTAAAGCATTTTTTTACCTAAAGCTTCCTTTCAGCCTCACCACCTACCTGGCTGGTATCCACTGTTCATAGATGCAAAATACGCTGTTCTTTTTGCCCCCTCAGTGATGGACAAAGATGTGTCCTTTGCCTTCCCCTTATATTCCCCCAAAGTCATTGTTTTTGTCCACAGAGTCAGTAAAGCCCATAGCATATATTCTCTGGTGCCCGTTGATTTCATGTTAACTTCATATGTCTCTGTTCTTTATTAGCATTCAGTTTAAACCACGAATGTGAGGCCCATTGTGAAACAATACAATGCTTAATTTACATGTCAATTAGCTAGATGGACAAACACTCCTGGTTCTGAGAGAAAACCTGTCTCTGCCGGTGACTCATACCTAAGGCTCCAAGATTGTCACAGAGGTTGTGGAAGTGATGGATTCCGTGACTTTCCATGACCTCTGTGAAATTCCACAGCTGCAGCGGCCACTGTGGCTGACCTCAGGGCTGCCCGAGCAACTGGCCCCGGGGTCAGCCACACCAACCGCTCCTGGAGCCTCCCCCCAGCCAGCCGCACTGGCCATTGTTGGAGCAACCCTAGGGACAGCCACACCAGCCACTGCTCTGCGGTCCCAGCAGCTGGCCCCGGGGACTGCCAGAGCAGCCGCAGCCGCTGTGGCTGGCCCTGGGGACCACCTGAGCAGTGGCCAGTGGAGCTTGACCTGGGGAGCACTCCAGGGGCTCCCCCAGAGCAGCGGGACCCCAGGGCAATTAAGATTTAGTCAGGGGTGTTTATAGTAAAAGTCATGGACAGGTCATGGGCCATAAATTTTTGTTTATTGCCCGTGACCTGTCCATGACTTTTACTAAAAATACCCATGACTAAATCTTAGCCTTACTCATATCTTGATACTGACTCTCAGGATATATTTTCAGGATATACACATAACTGCACGATATCCTCAGTATATACATTTCACAACAATATGAATGATCAGTGTGACACCAGCTTTCATTTGATATCTTACAAGACACTATTTATGGATAAATACCATGAAAGCGGTGTGTTACGTGTGGTAAGTTTGTCAGGCCTGCTAGAAGTTGCTAACAGAGTACTGAACCTGTTGTCAGTTGGCATCAGTGGGCTTCTGTGTCACATGAGGTTATGTGGATCAGTAGAGGTTTCACAGGGAAACTGGATATAGAGATTAATGGAGCATGACTAAACCAGACCAACCAAGTACTGGGCAGCTGGGTTACAGAAGATGGTGAGCTTGAACGTGAGATATAGCCTAGAGTAGGGAGTGCTGGAAGAGTGTGGAGTAATATCTCAGGTGTTGCATATGACAAGTGTATGCCACTGAGACTGAAAGCTCAATTATATAGAATAATGGTTCATCCAGTAATGCAGTACTGGTGCAGAAGCATGGGCGAATAAAAGACCGCAAGTGCAGTGCCTACAGGTGTTTGAAATGAGATGTCTTCATGCAAGAAAAAGAGTTACACGAAGGGAAAGATTGCAAAATGACAGCATTACGCTGCAAGTTAGAGTTCGTGATGTGGCTGACAAAATCCAGGAAGTGCAACCTCACTGTTCAGACACATACAGTAAATCCTCACGTAACGTTGTAGTTATGTTCCTGAAAAATGCAACTTTAAGCGAAATGCTGTTAAGCGAATCCAATTTCCCCATAAGAATTAATGTAAATAGCGGGGGTTAAGTTCCAAGGGGAAAAAAATTTTTGCCAGACAAAAGGCATTATATACATTTTAAACAATCAATTTAATACAGGTATTAAACAGGCTGGCAGCCCCCATCAGCTCCCCTATGTCCCCCCCCCCCCCCCGGTGCCTCCCGCCCACTGGTGGACCCCGCGGATCAGCGCCTTCCCCTTGCTCCCCCCGCCTCCTGCCTGGGGCAATCAGCTGTCTTGCAGCGTTCAGGAGGCTGGGGGGAGGAGTGAGGACGCGGCACTCAGCCTCCACCCTCCCTTAAGTTAAGTGGGGAGTTACTGTACAGAGGATGAATGAAGAGGACCTTGTGCCAATAGCATGACAGGAGAAGGTGGTAGGAAAGAGGCCCCATGAAAGCTGAGGAAGCAATGGATGGATTGCATCAAAGGACATGGTGAGCAGGTGGATCTTAGTGCCACCTCTGACAGAGGAAGATGGCAGATGCTTGCACAACAACCCGACCCCAGACGATGAGCTAAGGAGAAGAAGAAGTAGTAGTCCCTGAGTAAGCATTCACAAAAGCCCTAGCTCTTAAAGGAGTCAGGTACAGTCATCAGTAGCGGTAACTCAAATTAACCTCTCTGTACTCTGCCCCTCCTCCTCTTCCACCACACACACATACTTTTAGATCTTTGGCACATGGACACTTTTAGATTTTCAGAATATGGGGGGGTTGTTTGTTTGTTGGTTGAGATACTGTTTTACATTTTATTTTGAAGGTTTTTTTGGTGCAAAGTCATTGCGAGCACCATAACTCAAAGGCCAAAATTAAGAGCTAATTTTTTTCCATTCAGAGCACCAACCCCTCTCTTCTTTTGGTATTGATTCCAGACACAATTTTTCTCCACGAAAGCAAGGCAGCAACATCTTTGTCCTCTAATACAAAGAATTCATCATCTGTATATTCTCTGGAGTGGGATCACTGCACATCAGTGTACCTGTCATGACTGCTGTTTGGGGTCACTTATTTATCAAATCCCTGATTTTATGTCGTGCCCTATTTTTGTTCTGTGCCAAATGTACATGGCTCTGAGAAGGGGCAATGGCGATCTAGACATTGCAACTTCAATCTAATCACCTAGATCAAATATTTTACTCTGCTTCTTGGGATGACATATCTCACCCACCAATTGCGGGATGGAAATATAATAGAACTTGCACTGAGAGAGAACAGACTTAGAGAGGAGGAATTCTGCTTTGTATCTCTACAGTTTGTTTTGTTATCCTTAACATCCATATCCTACCCCAGTGCAGCCATCACTAACTAGCAGCCAGAGCTTTCCACAGGATATGAGAGGACAATCTTACATTTAAAAAAACAAAAACACAAAGGGGTTTTTTTCCCTGGGGGAGGGCAGGAGGCCTAATCTACTATTCTCATACAGATTCTGCTTCCACCTTAATTGTGAGGTTGATCAACATGGGAATGCTCATTTGTGTTATCTGTAGTGTTATCCACGCTGGTGTTTTTGTTAAATTCTCCCAACATTGCTGTATCATCAGTGTGGCAATGATGGGAGCATTTATGCAGAGTGGCAGCTTGCATTTCTAGCACTGTTTAACCCTGTACAGACTGGTGTGATGCTTCCCGGGGGTAACCAGTGTTGTGAGCCACCTCATAATATGCCTTCTGAAGCCTAGATTTAATTAACAGGGTACTCGCATGGCTTGTAGCATATAGAGCACCCAATATCCTTGCAGCGTTTTACCACCAGACTTGCTGCGATACTTCTTTCATGAGAAGCACATTGTCAATTTGCCTTCTAGGTAAAGGATTCTTTGCACTCCAAGATATACCATATCAATCCTGTCTTTATTCATAAACAGAACAACCCCTTGCTGCTTGTTTCTTACTGTAGATTTCCTCTCTTGTAAATTTCGCAGTCTCTGGATTCACACCTAGCTCAATATGCAAATAGGCACACAGTATGAGACATACAGTACACAAGTGGCCAGACAGGGAGATAGGTATCAGTTACCTCCTGCCTGAAAGGATCATCTCTGAGGTATGTCACCACCTGGTGACCTGCCTTAAGTCCAAGACTGTAAGAGCCTAATTTTCAGTATAGATATATAATGCATTAAATATTGTCCAAAAATACATTTCACAATGATTATAATGTCCATTGGGCACCTGGCTTTCAGTAATGACTTCATATACCACTCTTTGGTGAACTATTATACAATCATAAGACTGGAAGGGACCTCAAGAGGTTATCTAGTCCAGTCCAGTGCACTCATGGCAGGACTAAGTATTATCTAGACCATCCCTGACAGGTGTTTGTCTAACCTGCTCTTAAAAATCTCCAGTGATGGAGATTCCACAACCTCCCGAGACAATTTATTCCAGTGCTTAACCACCCTGACAGTTAGGAAGTTTTTCCTAATGTCCAACCTAAACCTCCCATGCCCATTGCTTCTTATCCTATCTTCAGAAGTTAAGAAGAACAATTCTTCTCCCTCCTCCTTGTAACAACCTTTTGTGTACTTGAAAACCGTTATCATGTTCGTGCTCAGTCTTCTCTTTTCCAGACTAAACAAAACGAATTTTTTTCAATCTTCCCTCATTTTGTGCCTTGGCCTTTCTAATTTTGTCCCTACATACTTGTGTTGTTTATATTCATCCTTTGTAATTTGACCTAGTTTCCACTTTTTGTTGGACTCTTGTTTGATTCTTTGATCATTGAAGATTGCCTGGTTAGGCCAGAGTGGTCTCTTGCCAGATTTCCTATCTTTCCTACGCAGTGGGATAGTTAGCTCTTATGCCCTTAATGTCTCTTGAAAAACTGCCAACTGTCTTCAACTGTTTTTCCCCTAAGACTTGCTTCCCATGGGATTTTACCTACCAACTCATGGAGTTTGCTAAAGTCTGCATTCTTGAAATTCATTGTCTTTATTGTGCTGTTCTTCCTCCTACCATTCCTTAGAATCACGAACTCTACCATTTCATGATCACTTTCATCCACGCTGCCTTCCACTTTCAAATTCTCAACCAGTTCCTCCCTATTTGTCAAAATCTAATCTAGAACAGCCTCTCCCCTAGTAGCTTTCTTCACCTTCTGAAATAAAAAATTGTCTCCAATACATTCCAAGAATTTGTTGGATAATCTGTGCCCTGCTGTGTTATTTTCCCAACAGATGTCTGAGTAGTTGAAGTCCCCCATCACCACCAAGTCCTGTGCTTTGGATGATTTTGTTAGTTGTTTATAAAGTCTCTTCTACCTCTTCTTCCTGGTTAAGTGGTGTGTAGTAGACGCCTACTATGACATCACCCTTGATTTTTACCCCTTTTATCCTTACCCAGAGATTTTTAACAAGTCTGTCTCCTATTTCCATCTCAACCTCAGTCCAAGTGTATACATTTTTAATATATAAGGCAACACCTCCTCCCTTTTTTCCCTGCCTGCCCTTCCTGAGCAAGCTGTACCCTTCTGTACCAATATTCCAGTCATGCGTATTATCCCACAAGTCTCTGTGATGCCAACTATGTCATAGTTGTGTTTATTTACTAGCATTCTTCTTCGAGTTCTTTCTGCTTATTCCCCATACTTCTCGCATTAGTATACAGTATTCTGTAGATGTCTGACTCATGGGATCCCATGCCAGTTGGTATGAAATGGTCTTGTGTCACGGCTGGGCCCAGACAAGACAGTAATTTTAAAACCTCACAGATTAGCAGTTGGTTAGAACTCCCACTGTTGCTAGCATTGGTGAAGCTGCATTGCTGCTTGAACAATATTGGGAGAATTTGACAAAAACCTCACTGTAGATGAGGCTTTTGTGTGGACAGGAAAGAAATGTTATGAATATATTAGGGAATTATGTTTTAACCTTGGTCAATATCAAAACTAAAACATGGTTCCCTAATCTGTATGTGTGGTTTTTAACCAAACAAACTAACAAGGGTTGAGCTACACTCATGTTTCACAATCATGTTTAAACACAAAAAGAACAGGAGTACTTGTGGCACCTTAGAGACTAACAAATTTATTTGAGCATAAGCTTTCATGGGCTAAAACCCACTTAATCGGATGCATGCAGTGGAAAATACAGTAGGAAGATATATATACACAGAGGACATGAAAAAATGGGTGTTGCCATACTAACTATAACGAGAGTAATCAGTTAAGATGGGCTGTTATCAGCAGGAGAAAAAAAACTTTTGTAGTGATAATCAGGATGGCCCATCCCACCTTAACTGATTACTTTTGTTATATGCTGATATAAGCTACATCAACACTAGGAGGCTTTTTCCAATATAGTTATACTGGCAGGAATTTTTAGGGTAGATATAGGCCTTAGTCGTCTCTCATTCTTTTACTGTAACGTGACTTGTCAGTTTTCATTTTGCTGCAGCTTGACAAGCTATGGTCATCAGTAGAGGCACTGGAGCTGTCTGTCTGCAGACTCAGGGAAACTGCTCTGTATTGGTTTATGTTTGATTCATATTTTCAAGGATTTCTTCACAGTAGAAGGATTTGAAATTTTTTAAATGAAAGCTTGGATTTTGCAGAAATTAATGGTACTCATCCAGGAAAAGACCCCTATTCGCCATACTGGAATGAAGTTTTCAAATCCTATCCATAACCTTTCTATATTTCTCTCTCCTGAGACTGCCAGAAAACCATGCCTGCCAACAATGAACTGAAAGCATTAGGAGCCATGAAGTCTATCCAGTTTAAGAAGCTAGTCTATATTTTTGAACAACCCCCTAAATCCTTATGTGATCTGTTATTAAGACACAAAAGAGGCCCATTTAGAATGTAAAATCAAAATGCCTCCCTTGCAGAAATTCTGCTGATTTGTGGAGGAAATTCCCACAGGTACTGCATTGTCAAAATTCTTCATAGATTTCCCTTATTAATTAGTCATGTCTTAAGGTCAAAAATAAGCAGCAGGAACAAGTAGTTTTTTAAGTTCCATGGGCTTTTAGTCCCCGCACAGAGTAGTTCACTAAACTGTAAATGTATTTCCTGAAAATCTAGACTTTCTAGTATTTTCTTGAAACTAATGAAAACCCAGCTTTCATTGAAAGGAATGAAAAATGCACACTAAATATTTGGAAGCAGTACATTCGTTTTTATATATTAATTGAATATATTTTTGAGTAAATGTTCTCTCCATTTGTAGTTTTGTGAAAATCTCTCTCTTTTTCTGAGAAGGGAATGATTTCTGATGATTCAATTAATTTTTGTTGCTTTCTGTTCATTAACACATAATATTTACATCAACTTGATGAAAATCAAAAGATTAAAATCTACTTATTTTCTTTAATTGGACAAATACCCACAACGGTCAGATTTAAAATTTGAGCCATGAACGGAACTTTTACTGTAATCGTGATCCAATTCTTCTTGAAGAAATAATAATCTTGTCATAGTGTCTCTTGGATTTCACTTGGGGTGCAACTCAGTCTACCTCAGTGACCATTGTATTTGAGCACCTTTTCTGTTATCATTGAAATTTTCTTGTCCCAAGATGGTGGTTACTTACAGTTCTGTGGTGTGCAGGACAGATTTTGCCTCAGAACACCACTAAGACCCTAATGAAAAGCAGGCTCATTCAATTATGGGATTGCAACAGTGTAACTGAGAGAAGCATTCAGCTCAAGAGGAGGAGGAGTTGTTTTTAAATAACATAGTTTTCAGAGTTCAGTTGTTATAGTAGATACTCAATTATATATTTGTTGCCCAAGTACTATGCTGAGTAAAAATCAGGAAATATAAAGGACACTTTTTGTCTATAGTAGAATGGCACATATAAAAATATTGGTTAAAGCCACACGCATGCTGACTCTTACCTGGTAAGGTTAACTTACTTACCCAAGGCTAACTTATTCACCTTACTTAGACTGTAAGCTCATGGACACTACCCACAGTTTGTAAAACACATATGTAAGTCTTTGCATGCTCAGTGCCCTGTACTGTAACCTCTTTGGGGCAGAGACTTTCTTTTTATTGTATGTGTGTACTAAGTTTACTGTAATAGCCCCCAATCCCTTACTGGGGCCTGCAGGTGCTATTGCATTATTATTATTATTTATTATTGGTGGCTTCGGTAAAAATTCTAAAACGTATTTGAAAATATGAAACATTAGCATTTACAAACTTTGTGATATTTTCTTTCTTAACTTTTGGCCTTAAAATAATTGTTTTGGTTCATATCACAGATCTGTTTTGATGATATATTACCAGTTTGTTTAATACCTTTTAGATGGTGTAATAGGGTATACAAACCCCACACTGGACTGGAAGGGATTAAAGGAAAGTACTGTACCCAGCTAGCCCCACCCATCCAGCCCCATAGAGCATGCTTCAATTGGAGAAAGGGTTGAAAAGGGAGCAACCCAGATCAGAAGGGGGAGGCTGGGTTGGAGGACAGACCTCCCCTATATGCTCCTGACAAGAGCACCGGAGAAGCCTCTCTCAGGGGCTAAAACTGTATGGTGAGCCCAGTTGGGGCTGGTGGTTTGGTTGCTTTTTCTTTTTCTTTTCACCTTATATTGGACTGGAAGCTAGAGAAGACCAGCAGATGGTAGGAAGTGACCAACTTGGAGGGCACCTTCGAGGGCAGATATACTGACCCTCCTAAGGCCCTGGGTCAGAGCCCAGTGGAGTGGGGGGACTTGGGTTCCCCTACCACTGCCCACCTCGCCACACCTCTGATTAAAAGAGGGCCTGGACTGCAAGACTTGCCTGCTGGGGGGGTTGCAGTAATTGCACTAATCACTAGGCCTGCTAAACCCACCAAGGACTCTATTACATTTGGTGGAGAGTGTGGGCATCATAGTGTCCCAGGCCTGATAGGAGACCAGAAAGGAGGTGGGAAAAAAAGAAAGGGATGGATATAGAGAAACTGCTAAAATAGGTTCTTGAAAACCAGCAACAGCAGAGCCAACTGCTCCAGCAGCTCGCCGCCCAGCAACAGCAGCAGGAACAGCAGCAACTAGTCCAGCAGGTGGCAATGCTCTTACAACCACCCGAGGCAGCCTTGAGTTTAACCATTGGTTGGAGGAACTCTGATAAAAGCCCAGGTATCCCGGTGAAGCTAACTAAAATGGGGCCCTCGGATGACCATGAGGCATTCCTGGTCACTTTGGAGAGCATGGCTGTCATGGACCAAGGAGAGCACCAACAGTGAATACAATATTAACCACACCTGGTTCCCTCTTTACTGCCCGGTATCTCTATGACCGGGGGTGTGCACACCTGAATGATCGATCACCTTTAAGTGTATGGTATACCTTCTTAGCAGTATTGTCAATAATTACAGCGCAAATTCTTCCCCCTTTCGCAATTCTCCACCAAAAATGTTATGCTTAAACAAAGCACATGAGATCTTCTATAGGGGAGAAGGCAACATGCTGCATTTATTGAGAATACAGCAGTTAGTATATGCTTTTCAGTCACACACATACACCATGCACACAGCCCCGCCAGTCGATGTTTATAGTTACCAGTCCAGAGTCTGGATCAATCTAGTGGCCAGCCAGATTGGTGGCAGAGAGGAGCCGGGCTCTGTCAGTCACGATCTGATGCTCCTGGATTAGTGGCAAGACGAACCCAAAGTCCCATGGCAAAGCACCCTGTTCTTATAGTCTTTTTTCTCTGTTGAAGTCTATGGATTTTGCTGTGTCAGTTTATGACTGGTTACTCCTTAATTGGTATTATCTTTTGATGTAAACATTTCAAAACACCTCCGAGAGGGTCATCCTGTCCCGAATTTGATTTAATCAATTGACTTTAGTTGTGCCAGCCTCCACCTCAAGGTCGTCAATCTGCCCTTCCTCAATCATAGATGTGCGTTGATGGTTCTCTGGTGTCAATAAGTCTCAATAAGTGTCTTCACTCCTCCTTTCTTGACCATCTGGTTAACAATGGCCTTCACACCTTCTCTTTTCCTGATGCATGCATTCCTCATTCACACAGTCTTTTACAGAGACCTTTGAGAATACAAACAGCAGTATTTTATATCGAGCAAAAAGACATTGTAAATTAAACCTTGCTAAGTTTTATAACCAAAACAATTCACATTGAGACCCAGGCCTTCAATGTTCCTCTAATCTACTTAACATAAACACACTACAGGATCCTGTCTCTTACTTACTAAACCTTAAAACAAAGAACTAAAAAGGGCCCAATTTGTAATGCATATGGGAAACAGAATCCCATAGTCCCAGAGGGTCATTCCTTTCTGCTACTCAAAAAGGGTGGCTGGCAGAATGAAATCAAATCATAATTAATTATCATAGTACAATTATAAAATCCTAGGATGCTCTGTTGGCCCCCTACTTAACCAGACTGTCCCGAGAGGTGTATCAGAGTCTTCATGCGACAACTGCTCAGGACTACTCTCATGTCAAAGCAGCCATCCTAGATGCCTCCAGCATCTCACTAGAAACCTACCGACAGCAGTTCCACCTTGAGAAATTTTTTCCCGTGCGCAGACACGGGCCGTTGCCCAGACTCTGAAGAAACACTGCTGGCGATGGCTCCAGTCAGAGATGTGTACAGGAGACCAGGTGACAGAAAAGCTCATTGTAGAACAATTCACTTAAATCCTTCCAGAGGGGTTGTGCAAGTGGGTGGTAAGACATTGGTCAGAAACTTTGGCCAAGGCAGTGTCATTGGCAGAGATTTACCTGATGTTCCTCGGGCTAGAGGCAGAAACACCAAAAGTCAGTCCTATGAAGCCCCAGTCCCCGCAGAGTACCAATGCCCGAACTCTGACAAAGGTAATTAGGGAGGTTTGGACACCCAACTCTAGTGGAGGGAGGCACAAAGGCCAAGAGAAGAGCCTGGAAGTCCACCCTCCACTGACCAAGAGGGCTGTGGTTGGCCTGGCTGAATGACCTTATCCAAAGGGATTTCTCCCCTTGAGAGAATCAACAGAGAGACCAATTCCTCCCACTGGGAGCTGTTTTGTATGTGTTCAGCAAGGATATTTCAGAAAGGGCTTCTTATTCATGGACTGTGATTATGGACAGGCCTGGACAGCCGATAACAGGGCTTGGAAGAGGGGCCCTAGGAAGATCTTGGTCCCAGTACAAATGAATGGTGTAGCAGTATATGGTCTGATAAACTCATTCTGTAGTCAGACTTTGGTCTGGGAGAGGCTGCTGAGGACGGGAGGTACAACTGGGAACATAATCTATCTCCAGTGTATCCATGGAGATGTACAATTCTATCCAAAGAGAAGTACAACTGGCCATGCAAGAACATACTGAAATGATGCAGGCTGGATTGGCAAAAGGCCTGGCCTACCTGGTCATACTTGGGCACAACTGGAAGTTCTTTGAAGAAGTGGTCAAAGGGTGGTGAGTTGCCCCTGTAAAAAAGGCATAGCTGAAGCCGGAAGACCCTGGAAGGCAGGGGTAGCCGAGGGGGCCATAAGAAGGAAGGAGCTCGGAGGACCAACACCCTCGAGTAGGACCATCTTCACAGATAAAGGACCCATTGCCTGAACCCAACTGGGGCCATAAGCATTCGCCGCCACCTTCCAACCTAGACCTGCTGTCCAATGAGGGGGACTTTGTGGAAGAAAGAAGAAATGACCCGACCCTGAGCAATGTTTATGAGCAACTTGCCCATGCAGGTGGTAAAGCACTAGACCCGCAGCAGTTGAAACAGTGGCCCCATTTTTAACTGATAGGGGAGACGGCATACTGGGCAATGAAGGATCCTAAGACAGGAAAAACAAGAAATTCTGGAAGAGGGTGCTGCATTGGCCCACACAGCCCCATGTGGAGGTCACTTGGGGAGGAAGAAGACTCTTGACAGTGTGACCATGAGGTTCTGCTGACCAGGCATCCATGAAGAGGTGTGAGACTATTGTGCTTCATGTCCATAATGTCAGTGGACAGGCCAGAAATAGGTCCCAAAAGCCCTCCTGGTACCACTATCCATTGTGGAAGTACCCTTCAAGAGAACAGGAATAGACGTGATCGGCCTGTAGAGAAGTCTGCAGCAGGGCACAAATACATTGGTAATCTTGGACTATGCCACCAGATACCCCAAGACCTTCCTATCCAGTCAGGAACGGGAGCTGTCGTTGTTCATGTTAGCAAATCCCCTTGACACCTAAGTCTAAAGGGATAGCTCAGTGGTTTGAGCATTGGCCTGCTAAACCCAGGATTGTGAGTTCAATCCTTAAGAGGGCCACTTAGGGATCTGGGGCAAAATCGGTACTTGGTCCTGCTAGTGAAGGCAGGGGACTGGACTCGATGACCTTTCAGGGTCCCTTCCAGTTCTATGAGATAGGTATATCTCCATAAAGAAAAGAAAAAAAGACCTTCTCTGCACCATGGGGGCTATATCAGTTTGAAACCATGCCCTGTAGACTTCATGGGGTCACTGTCACTTTTCCAGTGGCTGATGGACAGAGTACTGTGGCCGCATGGGTCGTGTACTGTGGATATCTACATTGACAATATTGTCATCTACAATGAGAGCTGGGCCGAGCACATGGAACACATTGGTGCGGTGTTACGGCTCTCAAGCAGGCACGTTTGATGGTCAACCCAACCAAATGTCGGCTGGCCACCCAAGAAGTCACCTACCCAGGGTATACCGTGGTGGGAGGAGGGCAGCTACAAACCCTTGTGGACAAAGTCCAAGCCCTAACGGGCTGCCCCATCCCTTCCACAAAAAAGCAAGTCCAGCATTTGGAGGGATTAGTGGGGTACTAGAGGAAGTACATCCCAAACTTCATGACCATTGCTGCCCTTTTGACAGACCTGGTGAAGGATACCACACCAAAAGGGTCCATTGGACCAAAAGCTGTGTCAAGGCATTTAGTACACTACAAGACCAGTTGACCCAGGAGCCACTACTATTCCCCCCAGACTTCTCGAAGCCCTTTATTCTCCAAACAGATGCATCCAATGTCAGATTCAGAGTTGTGCTATCTCAAGAATTCAGAGGAGAGGAACATCCTGTTCTCTGTCTCAGCAGCTTTTTCTTTTCACCTCATATTGAACTGTAAGCTGGGGAAGAACAGCAGACAGTAGGAAGTGACCTACGGAGGGTAACTCAGAAGGTATCTGTGGGGACCAGACACTGTTGACCCTCCTTGGGCCCTGGATCACAGCTTGGTGGAGTGAGCGGTCCAGGGCTCCCCTACCGCTGCCCACCTCACTGCACTTCTGATTAAAAGAGGGCCTGGACTGCAAGACGTGCCTGCTGGGGGGGTTGGCACTCAGGGTACTAACCACTAAGCTACCTAACCCACTGAGGTCTCTATTATAGCTGATTATGGAAAATAGACCTATAAGTATGTTCAGCCTTAGGCTATGATTCACTGAATTTTCTGAACTCATGTCATTTATTCCACTCTGTAGTTTGACAAATAATAGAATTTTCTTTTCTAATTTCAGTTCCCATATTAGTTGCAAATTTAAAATAAGGCTGGAAGACCTTTCCTTGTCCACATTTGTGCACATCCTTATAAACCACCCCACAATTGGCCACAATTGCCTGTCTCCTCCTCTCTCTTAAGACTGGAATAGCAGGGGTGTTTACAGGTCAACGATATTGCATTGGCACTGCTCTATAAAGATTCTTACATACTGTCCACACAAATGAACACTGTGCTTGGCTCAGGCTAGTACCACCATTAACTTACTTTCATGGGCACTAAATTCACTTTCAGATTTTTATAAAGGGGGGAAAAAGCACAGCAATATTTTGTTCCATGGTGTTTCCTAATGCTAGAAGTATTGATTTACAGGGATAGATTTTTCAGTGCATTTTGAGGAGTCTCAATGACTAATATGATACACTTCATTGTAGATACAGGCCACTACTTTTAAAACACACATTTACAAGTCTGTGTATCTCGAGGCCCTGCCTGTAAATGGGACCCCATTCAACCTCTGATTTTGCATTGGCAATTGTGGGTGCAAAATTGTGCCCAAATAATTATAGTTGAGGCTACCTTTCAAAATCAGGCTTTAGAAGACAACGCATGCTGTGTGGCATTATTGGACACTTCTGAGCCAGATTCTACCACCCTTACTCACAGGAGTAGCACTTTAGTCTGCAAGTGTCCCATTAATATCAGTCAGACTACTTGTAGAGAAAGGTGTTACTCAATATAAAGCTGACAGAACTGGATCTTAAATTAATAACAATTAAATAGCATTTAACTAACACCTTTCATCTGTAGATTAAAGTGGAACTCTGTTTATCTTAGAGAGAGAACTGATTGGACCTGATACATTTTATTTCTTCCTGAAATCTTATTATGCCTGATTATTCTGGACATATAGTAATGGCCTCAAAATTAGTCTGGATCCAAAATTCAGTTACATCATTTGCCCGCTATTTATTTTATCCCAGCAATTTGTTATCCAACAAAAGTGTATAATTTAAACCTTGGTTTTAGAAAGAGAAATCAAAGAAAAGAAAGCGATTTGAGAATGTGAAATAGAATACAGAAAAATTACCTTTTATGTAAGCCTTGCCACACTTTGTATTTTTTGGCAGTCTGGAGTATACTAGCCTATTGGTGCATTTTTTAATAATCTGTTATGGAATATCTACATCAGATTTATCTATACATAGAGCTTTGTAGCCCAAGCCTGTGAATTGTATTATAAAAAGCAGGCAGATATACACATTTTCCGCTATTAAAATACAAAATTACTTCCTTGGGAGGTAGATGAAATAGTTTTTTAAAAAAGCAACATCTGTAATACAATTTAAATTTTAATAACGCCAATAATTTTCTTTCAACAGAGGAATTCAAGGGCTCAACAATAGTTGAATTAATGAAAAAAGAAGGCACCACCCTAGGGCTTACGGTATCGGGTGGAATTGACAAGGATGGGAAACCAAGAGTATCTAACCTTCGTCAAGGAGGAATCGCTGCTAGGTAACCACATCTGAAGCCACAAAATACATTATAAGATGTGATTGCTTCAAAAAATACATACCGCATCAAAAAGGTCACTAATAAATAAGTGACTACCAGCATCTGTAAGGCAGCACATCAGAGCAGAGAAGCGATATAAGAAACATTTCAATAGTAGTTGAACCGTTGCGTCCCTCAAGGCTGCTCTGATAAAAAGCCAGAAATACTGATGATGCATCATTTCAAGAATAATTTAATTTCTTATAAATGGTTTAAATTTAATGAATTGTTGTCCTTGAATAAAACCTATAAAAACACATTATAATGTCAAGGAAAAAATATAGTTGAAAAGTTCAGATAAGGTGGTATCATAGTTTCAAATGACTGTTGATGACCTGTTTATTAAAGATTTAAAATATATATATATATATATATATCACTTGCCTGCTTCTACAGAGAAAGCAGAACAAGCTGTAACTGGGGAGAGATGCAGCTGGAGAGACCCAGATTAAGGCAAATCATTCCAAGTAACTGAGCAGAACATGTGCCAATGGGCTCTGGCTTACCTGCTGTAGTTGTGATGTTGGCTGTGGAGGCAACAACTTGTCCAGAAAATACTTCTGGCAGTAGCCCAAACAGAGAGAGGTGGTGGGTGGTGTTGGGGGCGGGGGAAGGGGAGGGAGGTTAAAAGAGCACATGAAGGAAGAGAAATCATCCCAGGTATAGCTGAGTACTGTAATTGGCATGGTTATGCAGTCCTGATTTCCTACATCAAAATTTAATACTCTAATACGTCTCTTCTTTGTATATATTTTATGTATTATATTAGATTAAATTCTTGAAATGTCACTCTGCTATTTGGAAAATCAGCACAAGAAGGGTTTTGCTTGTTTGAATTTAGTTGTGTGGCAAGATTCATTTTTATCAACACTAAAAATGTAATTGAAAGCAACTCTGCTACTTTGGCAACATGACATACAAGTTTATGGAAGAGAACATGTGTCTGTTGCAGAAGTGACCAGCTGGATGTGGGAGACTACATCAAATCTGTGAATGGAATCAACCTGACAAAATTTCGCCATGACGAGATCATCAGCCTCCTCAAGAATGTTGGCGAGAGGGTTGTTCTAGAAGTGGAGTATGAGCTCCCTCCAGTCTGTAAGTAATGGACAGATAAACTGAAATCATCTTACACACAATAACAGAACGGACATTTTCAATAAGAGGTTTTTAAAATGTGTGTTTCCGCTACAGTTATTGCAGAGTACAGAAATGGTCAAATCAAATGATTATGTAGTGTGGGATTTTCAAAATCACCTAAATGGCTGAGGAGCACAAGTCCCGTTGAAAATCAGCTTCCAAATACAGGCAACGTAAACAGTTTATACCTACTCCTTATTCACTATTTCCCCATAACTTTAGGGATGACCATTAACTAAGGATATTGGGAAATACATTTGATATATTCAGAGGCAAGAGAACTATGGAGTAGGGTGGGGGAAGAGAACAGGAACTCGAACCTCCACTTTTCTTTCCTGTTGCCCCTGTACCTCTGTCTTCAGTTCCTCTCCACCTTTTTGTTTTAACAATAAGATATCTCAAGAAGATAATAGTGCCCATTAGTTTTACCAGTACCTCTGCCTTCCTCCTTTTAAGATGCAGTCCCCTTCCATGCATAAAGCCCCACAAAGCCCCCTCTGGTGAATACCTTACCTTTGTGACTTCTGGGGTCATGATTGAGGAGTGACCTGCCCACGCCATAACATCGTCAGGGACTGCCAACTCACTCCTTTCCTCCTCCTGTCCTCTTCAAGTCCAAACCCTCAACAGATTCGTGATAAGGGTTTTCTGGGTGATAGGAGACCTGCCTGCCTCTCAGTATACAAACATTGCTGTTCTTTGTGTCTCTGCCACCTCACTGACCTCTACCTCAGTCTAAGGCTCAGAGGTATGTTAGGTTGCACTGGTATAATAGGCAAACTACAGAAGAGGTAAGAGGGATGATGTGGACCAGACAGTCCCTCCCTAAACAGTTTATTCATGAGGAAAAGGGTGAGCCTAAGAGTGGGGAAGAGAGCTGGCCAGCATATCACCTACCTTAATGATCTGAAGGATGGCGTGGACTGCACTCTCAGCAAGTTTGCAGATGACACTAAACTGGGAGGAGTGGTAGATACGCTGGAGGGTAGGGATACAGAGGGACATAGACAAATTAGAGGATTGGGCCAAAAGAAACCTGATGAGCAGGAGCGGCGCCAGGGTTTTTGCCGCCCTAAGCGGCAGCGCTCCTCCACAGTAATCAGCAGCAGCTCTTCCTCTGAAGCTGCGTTCTCGGCGGCACGGGTCCTTCGGGGCACTTCGGCGGCGGGTCCTGGAGTGAATGAAGGACCCGCCGCCGAATTTCCGCCGACAACCCAGAGCGGAAGAAGCCCCTCGTCGCCAAAATTCTGCAGAGGGTGGCGAAATGCCGCCCCCCACATCCTGCCGCCCTAGGCAACCGCCTAGGGTCGCCTAGTGAAAGGGCCGGCCCTGCTGATGAGGTTCAACAAGGACAAGTGCAGAGTCCTGCACTTAGGATGGAAGAATCCCATTCACTGTTACAGACTAGAGACCGAATGGCTAGGAAGCAGTTCTGCAGAAAAGGACCTAGGGGTTACAGTGGACGAGAAGCTGGATATGAGTCAACAGTGTGCCCTTGTTGCCAAGAAGGCTAACGGCATTTTGGGCTGTATAAGTAGGGGTATTGCCAGCAGATCAAGGGATGTGATCATTCCCCTCTATTCGTCATTGGTGAGATCTCATCTGGAGTACTGTGTCCAGTTTTGGGCCCCACACTACAAGAAGGATGTGGAAAAATTGGAAAGAATCCAGTGGAGGGCAACAAAAATGATTAGGGGGCTGGAACACATGACTTATGAGGAGAGGCTGAGGGAACTAGGATTGTTTAGTCTGCAGAAGAGAAGAATGAGGGAGAATTTGATAGCTGCTTTCAACTACCTGAAAGGGGGTTCCAAAGAGGATGGATCTAGACTGTTCTCAGTGGTAGCAGACGACAGAACAAGGAGTAATGGTCTCAAGTTGCAGTGGGGGAGGTTTAGGTTGGATATTAGGAAAAACTTTTTCACTAGGAGGGTGGTGAAGCACTGGAATGGGTTACCTAGGGAGGTGGTGGAATCTCCTTCCTTAGATGTTTTTAAGGTCAGGCTTGACAAAACCCTGGCTGGGATGATTTAGTTGGGAATTGGTCCTGCTTTGAGCAGAGGGTTGGACTAGATGACCTCCTGAGGTCCCTTCTAACCCTGATATTCTATGATTCTATGATACCCCCTGAAGACATCAGACCTGGAGGGTTGTTTTAAGCAGACGGGGGGATGTGCTCGGAGCTGTGTGGTTGAGTAGGTGAATGGAGGACCTCAAGCTGTCCAAAATGGACTCCAAGATTCAAGTTCATGTTGACACCCAAAGCTAGCTGACTTTACCTTATTTTGGGCGTTGTTATGAAAAGAAGTACACACAGTCCTACTTAACATCTTCCTTCCCTCTTTCCTTAGCCCATCCATCCCCAGTTTTTTTAAGGTTTGTGTGTGTGAGTGTGAGAGAGAGAGAGAGAATTAGTGGCAGTTGGGAGGAATCAGGTGGGTAGTGGTAGTTGGAGTGATGGTGAGCTGGAAAGGTGGGGGCTGGAACTGGAGGGACTGGAAGTGGGAAAGGTCTATTCTCACTGATACTGGACAAGAAAAGGAAGGAAGACCTGCAGAACCAGCTTGCTAGGACTTTCCTGCCTAAACAAAGGGTTGCAGCGTACTGGAAGCAGAGCATCCCATTGATCTCTCTACATTCCTGATGCATTATGGTGCCTGAAGGGGCAAGGGTTAATAAACCCCATTGTGTTCTAGCTGCTGGCAATTAACTCTCCTTATGAAATTCTTTGTTTTTATGAACTTTTGGCAACTTCCTTAATGTGCTTTAATGCTTATTGTTGATTAGTGGTTGTTGAGGATAACTGAACTTCATGTTCAGAATTAGGATATTTCAATTAATTAAATAAATTAAACAGTGGATGTGGTTATTTTGCTCTCATTTTTTTTCTTTTGCAGCTAACCAAATCTACTTTCTACAGTTTAGGTACTGTTGGTATATGTGTCTATCATGCTACATTACAGTGGTAACCATAACCATTCATTTAAGTTTTCAGAATTTCTGACCTTTGTGCAAGTGTAGCTGGTAACGAGACTGAATAATAGCATCCTAGCTATCCCTGTCGACATCCACTGACTATTATATGTACTATGCCTTGTAATATAGTAGGAAGATTTCTGTATATAAGCTTATGCTTTCCAGACCTTGTCATCCCCCCAGTATGCTGAAACTGCACTGCTGGGGGAGATAGGGTAGTTGTGGTTTCAGACTGTGGGGGCACCCGCCAGTGGAGTAGTAATGATGGAGTAAGCATTAATTTACTCACAGAAACCTTGTGATGGGGCAGTGCTGCAGAGTGTAGTAATCCCATTATTCTTGCCCACACCTTCCATTTTGCACAGAACCCAATATGTAGGTGAGGGACCCCTCTCTGTATTTCGTGGATGCACCAACGTTTTGTCCCCTCTGTCCACAGAGACCTTTAGTATGGCCTTTATTAACAGCATCCTGACCTTTTAACTATTTACACTGCAGCATTGCTAATTGCAAGTCCAACATGGAACAATGCTATTAAGTAATTTTTTAATTCCTTGTGTGCTCCCTTGTTTGTAAGACCTTGTTAGAAGCTTGCAAATGTTTCTCCTGTTGATTTTTGAGTTTTTTGGAAACAGTGAATTCCCCACTTCTTCCAAAGTTTTTTCTATTAGCAATTAAATGTAAATGGCTTTTTGTTTCTTAACAACATCATCTTCGATTTTCATACAATGGCTTATTGTCCCCAACCATCTTGGTTTGTGCACCAGCCTTTTCAACTGATGTCAGCATGACTCTGGAAACAACTGATTTTGCATTGTCAAAAAAATAAGCTTAATGTTGGTGAGGTTTGTAGCCTAAAAATCTTGACTCTACCTTTTGAGCAACAAGAGTAAAGGTTCCTGGATTCTGGGTTGAGCAACTGACTCTTTAACTGACCTCGAGCAATTGACTTGACATCTTTGTGCCTCACTGCACACCCATGGCATGGCACATAGGGTATGTATAACAACACACCGTAGTGAAAAGCAGGCTGTGTCCATGCTGTGGTTTGTAGCTACACGCATCAATGAAAGGCTCTGTCGGGGATGAGGAAGCGAGGACAGTTTCATCAGTGGGGAACTGCCAGAGCCTTTCCGCTGCCTCTGCCCTGCCAAAGGCTTTCCCTGCTGCTGGAGTCTTTCATTGCAGCGGGGAAAGGCTCTGACAGCTCCCTGCTGCTGGAGCCTTTCTCCGCCACAAGGAACTGCTGTACCCTTTTCCTGCAATAGGGAAGGACTCCTGCAGCAGAAAGGCAGCAGGACATTACACTGCAAAAAATAGCAGTGAGCGGGGGGATTTTGGGGGGTGGCAGCAGCTGGGAAGCACTGCCTGAGCAAGTAGGGTACATACCTACAGGGTTCAGGCATGTCCTTATCTGCTCGCCTAGGCAGTACCTCCCCATCTACACTGCTATTTATACCTGTGCTAGGTGGGTGTGTAGTGTATGTACTCTACACACTGCCAAAAGGAGTGTGCAATGTAGACATACCTTCAAACACAGAGAGCCCGATCCCTCAGTGGCTGTCAATTGGAATTGCTCTCCATTGAACTCAGTGGGTCTATGCCAATTTATACTAGCTAAATTGTAAATTGATCTGATCCACAATGTTCTCAGTAAGAACATGGGTTGTAGTTAAATTACAGCTGTTAAAAACTATTTTTTGTAGTTGAACTCTTCCAAGTGTAAGATCAGAAATTCAAGAGCTTGCTTGGAAGCAGTGTAGAGCTATGAGTATAATCAGACAAAGCTTTTCTTTTAAATCTTTCAGCTGTACAAGGATCGGGTGTCATATTTAGAACGGTGGAAGTTACTTTACATAAAGAAGGGAACACTTTTGGGTTTGTAATACGAGGTAAGTTATCCCTAAACATGAATAGTCTGAATTTCTAGACGAGCACAAGCAAAATAGCAATAAGTTTTTATGATACTGTGCAATCATATTTCAAGATTTGTTGTCTACAGTTTGTAAATCCTGTGTGATTAATGCATGATTTCTTCTGTACTTAATGAACTGTGTTTATGAACTGGTATAAATTTTTATTTATGGAGCAATAGTAATGAATAGTAATGAATACCAAGAACATACCTGACTTTGGGTCACACAAGGCCAAATCCTCGTCCCAGTGCAGTAGATGGGAAGTTTGCCATTTGCAATGGGATCAGGGCTCTTAAAGGAGATATCTTATACACTATTTGTATAAGCTAGCTATTAAAATTTGATTTATAGTTTAGTGACATCCCCAGTCTCTATAGTAGAATGAGAGTCTTCACGCTGAATTAGAGAACAGAAAATCTTTATGCAGCTTTTAGACAATGATACTCCTATGGTAAATTGTGGGAGTTTATTAGCTCATAGACTTCAAGGTCAGAAGGGACCATCATGATCATCTAGTCTGTCGTCCTGTACATTGCAGGCCCTGGAACCTGTAACAGAACCCTAACCTCAGGGAAAGCAGTGTCCTGGGTCTTTTTCAATGTGTAGGGTCTCCCAGTGGTCACCGTTGTGCTATTCTAAGAATAGATTTTTCCCTTCCTGGTGCAGCAAAGTATTCAGGATACCTAGTGCTAATGTCCATACAGGCGTAAAGAGGGCATACTGAGAACAAAAAAGGGGAATGAATTTGTGGGGGGTTTTAAGAAATGAATATCCTCATTTAACAAATCCTATTCTAAAGGAGCAGTAGAGTAGAAATCCCCTCTATTATAAACTAGCATAGCATTACTCCACATGTACAGCCATGTAGGTGTATTTTAGTGGCTTAATGGTTCTTGCTTTTCTAACCAGTCTGTAAGTGTGCATGCTGCAAGCCTTTGGAATTGCATTTTGGAAATGAGTTTTCATTTAAAAAAAAAGAAAAAGGGAGTACAAGGGTGTTTTATTCCCTTTTCTAGGTGGAGCACATGATGACAGAAATAAATCTCGTCCTGTTGTAATAACATGTGTTAGACCTGGAGGGCCTGCTGACAGGTACAATTCATTTTCCTCTGTAGCGAGAGAAAGAGAGAAAGGTTAGGTTGTCTGGGACAGAAGTTAAGACAGACATCTGTGAAGTACAATAGACACGTTCAAACCCAATCCTTTGAAATTAAAAAATTATGCATTTCATTGTAATAACAATAGGCAACCATAGGAGGTTGGTGCATGATGACATAGCATGAATTTTAATTAAGAGACTAAGCTGCTTGTTTCAGAATTGCCTGTCACACACTTTATATATATATATATATATATATATATACACACACAGAGAGAGAGAGAGGAATTAAAAATCCTATGATGGGATTATCGCATGCTCTTCACAGCTTTCAAACAACCTTTTGATGCACAGTGCAACCTTAATGTACAGTTTAATTCCATACTGTATTTTGAAATGTATTTCTCTTGCACTACAGAAACAAATGATCTAGATGTATATTATATTTTTTTTCTGGGAAAATATTAGAGCCAGTCCTGACCTGAGTTATTGCTCAGTCCTTTCTCAGGCTTAACTCCCACTCAATCAGTCCTGAGTAAGGAGTTTAGGATGTGGCCCTATTAGCATATTTTCTCTCTCTCTCTCTTTGTATATACATATATATAAATCTCATGTCTGTAAAAAAAAGAAGAAAAAAGCTATTTTGATAAGTGATTCTATATGTCAATTACATTTTCAGAAATGGCATTGGTGTCCTTAAAACATTAAAGGAACTAAACGCAGTTTCTTTAAAGGATGCTGAGTTCTCTGGCTTCTGCTCAGGAATTTTGTCTCTGGCTAAAATTAATAGATAACAAATGTTCAAGAGATCCTTTGTCTTTTTTTTTTCTGTTTTCCTTCCTCCCTGCCCTTTTCTCTGAGACCTGGGTTAAGAATAATTCAGGATATGTTATGATATATACCTTGGAGAGAGGATGGCATTGCTAGCCAATTTTCTTTCAGATAGCAGGTGGGGAAGAAGAGAGCTGTCCAAATGGGCTGAGGGATGTAAATCAGGAGGTGATCCCGTACAGTTAGCAATCTGCTTTTTCATCAGTGTGTGTGTGTGAGAGAGAGAGAGAGAGAGAGAGAGAGAGCGCATATATTGTAACAAAACCAATACCTAATAGCAGTCCACTGTGACTTGATTATTTAGTGATGGGTAGTTTTTCCCATCACTGATTTTCCGATTAAAGCAATTTCCTTTTCACAATGGCCCCTGAACGTTTTTACTGTCAAAGTAAATGTTAAGAGTAAAGTCAAGTGGGATAGATGTCAGGAAGGGCGTGAGTGAATTGCTTTGCATAAGTGGCTATTATCTCCAAACCACATGCTATTAAATTAATAAGGACTGTTCCTTTAATTTCTCTTCAGAGAGGGCACAATCAAACCTGGTGACAGGTTGCTGAGTGTTGATGGAATTCGACTCCTTGGAACGTCACATGCTGAAGCCATGAGTATTCTGAAACAGTGTGGACAGGAAGCGACTCTGCTGATAGAATATGACGTCTCAGTAATGGGTACGTTGAAATGCTGAGCTTTAGTTCTGGCAGCCATCAGTGACATTTTACTATCCATCCCTGATAAGCTATTGATTATGACTTGTTATACTTCAGATATTCCCATCAGCACCTTCTCATTAATATTTTTCGGTTCATGGAGAGGTGAGCAGTATTTAGAGTCTTGATATTTCATGGTTTGTAGAGTGACACCATACTGTGGATCCTAGCAAAGGAACTCTCTCAGTGACTACCTTATGTTTGTACAAAGTAGATAAAGGTATGTAAGCATTTCTATCCAGATTGCACAAATGGGAGGTTTACTTGCTGTAGCAGGAGTCCTTCTTTTATTTTGCCAGTGTAGCTGCCAACACAATGGCAAAAGCCATGCAACCATCAATATCCTGAAACGGCAAAGAAGGTGTGTGAGAGAGCAGAAGGAGGTAGGAAGGAGATAAACTGTGAGATGCAAAATGAGCTTGAATTTTGATACAGGATGCAATGCGAATCCAGTGAAGATATTTGATGAGGGGCTGAACATGGCCAGAATGTGAGACAGAGTAGATGGTTTTTTACAGCAGAGTTTTGAATAGATGTTTCATTTGCTTTTGGAGAGACATTCCATCACCCTCGTTTGTATCACTTCTATTGAAGGCTCTTGATGATGGGGAACTTGCCTTTTTATATCAGCATATGTTTGTACAGCACTGTGCACACCTATGACACTGTAGAAATACTAATATATCAATTTTCTGCCTTTATATAGTACAGAGAAATTTGACTAAACTTGCCCCAGGCCTCCCCCTGCCATTACGTCCCTGGCTGGTTAAGGCATATTCTGAAACATGCTGCGCACATCACAAGGCACAGGATCAACAGCAGCAATAGGCAGGAAAGGCAATCAGTTGAACTGAAGCATCTCCACTCTTTTTGGGAGCCTTTCATTATTCATTCCTTCTCAGCTGCCTAGTTCGATTCCTGCCTGGCAGGAAAGTGACCTCTTTGAATTTTGCCACATAGCCTGGATTCAAATGCCCAGACTTTGGAAAAGATTGACATTTAGAAATAAAACATAAAAACATAAGAACATAAGAAAGGCCGTACCGGGTCAGACCAAAGGTCCATCTAGCCCAGTATCCTGTCTACCGACAGTGGCCAATGCCAGGTGCCCCAGAGGGAGTGAACCTAACAGGCAATGATCAAGTGATCTCTCTCCTGCCATCCATCTCCACCCTCTGACAGACAGAGGCTAGGGACACCATTCCTTACCCGTCCTGGCTAATAGCCATTAATGGACTTAACCACCATGAATTTATCCAGTTCTCTTTTAAACTCTGTTATAGTCCTAGCCTTCACAACCTCCTCAGGTAAGGAGTTCCACAAGTTGACTGTGCGCTGCGTGAAGAAGAACTTCCTTTTATTTGTTTTAAACCTGCTGCCTATTAATTTCATTTGATGACCCCTAGTTCTTGTATTATGGGAATAAGTAAATAACTTTTCCTTATCCACTTTCTCCACATCACTCACGATTTTATATACCTCTATCATATCCCCCCTTAGTCTCCTCTTTTCCAAGCTGAAGAGTCCTAGCCTCTTTAATCTCTCCTCATATGGGACCCGTTCCAAACCCCTAATCATTTTAGTTGCCCTTTTCTGAACCTTTTCTAGTGCCAGTATATCTTTTTTGAGATGAGGAGACCACATCTGTACGCAGTATTCGAGATGAGGGCGTACCATCGATTTATATAAGGGCAATAATATATTCTCCGTCTTATTCTCTATCCCCTTTTTAATGATTCCTAACATGCTGTTTGCTTTTTTGACCAAAACTTCAGACAGGTGTTTATCTTAGAACAGCTCTCTTGCTTCTGGAAGTAATTTTTCTTCACATAGCATATACTCTCATTTATTCATTCCCTCCCCACACTATTAGCAAAGCAGCGGTGGCCTTGGATAGTTTCTGCTGGAGATCCATAATGGCCCCACAGCCAGAAAGGAGATGGTAGCTCAGCCATTTGGGTGGAGAACTTCTCTGGAGAAAACATGAATGCAGATGATGTTGAGGCCATAGAGGACTCTCAGAGATCGGGTGTTTCCAAGCATCTGCCATTTCACCTTTGGTGCTTGTCTGGATGAATCAGTGCTATCTGGCATCACATTTGAAACCAGATTCATTTTGTTCTCCACCTAAAAATAATCATTTAAAAATACTCGGGAATGCTCTGTGGGCCTTATCCAGAGCTAATTGAAGTCAGTGGAAAGACTCCCATTGATTTCAGTGGGCTTTGGGTCAAGACCTAAGCCTCCAGCTGGGCCCTCATTTCAGAGGATGTGCCCTCTCTCCACCCCCATGGGTACTGGACAGGACCAGCTTCCACTCCAGAGAGGATTTCCTCTGAAATTTCCACAGGCGTGGTAGAGGATAAGACTGGACTGAGACCGAATGTTCTCCTGGCTCCAGGCATCTCCAGCTGGCCATGCTCACAATACAATGAGTCCTGACCACATACTGGCTGTGCAGAGTGCCTTGTCAGCCCCGAGAGGTGAATAGAACGATGGCTCTTTGGCTTCTCCTGCACCCTCTCCTCCACCACCACCACCATCACCACATACTTCGCAGTCAGAGTAGGATGGCATTGCACTGTCAGTTAGTACACTAGAACCTCAGAGTTATAAACACCAGAGTTATGAACTGACCGGCAACCACACACCTCATTTGGAACCGGAAGTATGCAGTCAGGCAGCAGAGACAAAAAAACAAATACTGTACAGAACAGTACTGTGTTAAATGTAAACTACTAAAAAAATAAAGGGAAAGTTTAAGAAAAAAGATTTGACAGGGTAAGGAAACTGTTTCTGTGCTTGTTTCATTTAAATTGAGATGGTTAAAATAAGCATTTTTCTTCTGCCTCATAAAGTTTCAAAGCTGTATTAAGTCAGTGTTCAGTTGTAAACTTTTGAAAGAACAACCAGAATGTTTTGTTCAGAGTTACGAACGTTTCAGAGTTATGAACAACCTCCAATCCCGAGGTGTTCGTAACTCTGAGGTTCTACTATATTACACTTGCACCTTTGGCGAGTCACTTCACCTCTCTAGCTTGTGTACACTGCACACTAAGCCCAGGCTCTGACTCAGGTTTGAGCCCAAACCCCTCTTCCATCCACACACAAATCAGTCTGAAGTGAGTCCTAGGACCCTGCTGGGGAAGTAGATCGGAGCCTGAGTCCCCCTGTCATTTGGCAGTGTGGATGCAGCTCAAACCTGAGAGCTGAGTCAGAAGGTCTGTGTACTCCAGTATGGCTATGTTAGCATGGCTGAGAGACCCAGACCCAGCAATTGTAAGCCCAGGCTTACAGTGCAGTGTGGATGCTCAAGCATGGGCTTGGAAACACTGAGTTCACAAGCTCGAGTCCCATTGACCTGGGTTTACAATTGCCGGAGAAAAACAGAGTTCTCACTCTCAGGTTGGGTGCAGCAAGTCAGATACTTTATTATCTCTAGCAATTGCATGGAGGGAGAGAGCAAAACAGGTCTCTCCCCAGACAATTACAGCAAGCATTTATACCTTTTGTTACAAACAATAATGGGCAACAGCTGCATTTTGTTTATACATAGGTCATCCTGATATCTTATTTTTCTCACCAATTTAAACTATAGTCTACATTCCATACTTATCTAACTCAAGGTCGCAACAACTTCTCACACAGTTCTTTCCCACTCGCCTCACACAATCCTCGCTTCTACAAATCTCGCGTTATTAGGGTTACAGCTAGCCTGACTCTTGCTCACATAAGAATATGAAATCCCCTTCAAATCCCTGTCAGTTCTTTCTCTACTTCCACACAATGCAGTATAAACATACTATCTGTGCCTCTCTTCCCCCCCCCCCCCACACACACCCTGCCCTTTGTCAGTTTAAATTGTTAACAGCATAGGGCAGGGACTGCCTCTTCCTGTCTGTCTGCACGTAGCCTAACACAATGGGGCCCTGATCTGAGTTGGGGCTCTAAGCACTAGTGTAATACCAATAATGGTAATAGCATTCCTTGCCTGTTGATCAGACCATGTCACTTTCTTCTTGAAGGCCCTCCAGCTGCATTGAACTTTATGGGACTATGCATTGCTTAAAGTTACTCACATGCTTAAGTGCCTTGCTGAGTTGTGCAAAGAAGCTTGTCAACCTACCAACACGAAAGGGATACTATCTGCTTGTTGCTGCTTCTTTGGAAATGTGTCTTGTTTAAAAGACTGATTCATGGAGGACATTAGGATATAGTTTCTAGAGGACTTTGAAATATACCTCTACCTTGATATAACGCTGTCCTCGGGAGCCAAAAAATCTTACCGCGTTATTGGTGAAACTGTGTTATATCGGGTGGCGTTATATTGAGGTAGCAGTGTAATAAGAATAAGAAATAATAGATTAATCTCTGAAAATGATAAGAAAAGTGTTCTACAGTGACAGCTTGAGGGAAAACTCTCTTTACAGTGAATTCGGAGCATAGAAATGTTCTGAAGGAGTAGAGATGGCAATCTGCCAGGTGTCTTTCCTTTCCCAAAACCGTCTCATTCTGTTTTGATGATGAAAGAAGATGGTTGCTCATATGCCCTAGAAGATTTAGGGGAGATTACAAATATTTCTGATTTTGTGAAAAATAAATAATTCTGCAAGTCCATGTGTGTCTGGACTAGATTTTCTAGTATGAAAATCTCACACTAAATTTAGTATCTTGCAGAGATAGTATAAACTGCATGGGCTTTATGGCTTTTTTATTTTTCATGGTAGTCCTTAAATTAAGCCATTGATGGGAGATTAACTGCACTTTCTTATCAATGAGTGATTTAAAAATCTCTTCAGGAAGAGGAAAACATATGAGTCAAGTCAATTGGCTTTGTGAGATAATACACAGGGGACATTTTTCCCCAGAGATATCTACAGTGAATCTTCTTGTCCTGCACTGGAATGTATCTATTTCTGGAGGAAATGGTATAGGGTAGAAGAACAATCTCTGCATGGAGAATTACTGCATTAGATTGAAGTAAGTCCTCAAATTGTTCAAGCTAGAAATATTGTACTGTAGTTTGCCAAGTGAGTTTCATAATGGCTTACTTTAGATAGTGGATGAGCACTAAATTACTCTTTCCCAAGAAAACAAATCTGGAGCTCAGGTTTTCTTCAAGGAGAAGCTGGATTTCAGAGATCTTTTGGGCACAGATGAGAAATCCTGTAAAAGTGTGACTGTCGCCACAAAACAAGATATTGACACAAGTTCAAAATTAAGAATCCCACTGTCCCCATCCAAGAGGAGGAATAAAAGTTTATTAATAGATTTCTTAATGAGCAGAATAGGGAAGGTACTCTTCAGGCTTTTCAAGAACATCTGATTCCCATAATTATAATTACTATATTTACTGTGAAAGTCGTTGAAAAAAATTCTGAAAAGTTCGAAGAAAATTCATCAATCTGCTTATATTTCAGGACATGAAAATAGTACCATGATTTAGAATTTTGACCTCTATCTAACATTTTTGTGCAACTAGCTTATTGTTGCCCCTTCAAGCTGTCTGCCTTGTTACATCTCCTTGACAATTCCTGCATAGGGAATCCTTGTAGAAAAGAGGTTGTAATAAACAAAAATATTATCAATTGTTAGGTTATAGTGTCTGAATGAGCATTAGGTGGCTGGCTACAGCTGTGAGAGAACATAAAGATCCTTCTATTATCTACCTCTGTAATAGAGGCTTCCTCTTAGCTAAAGTAGTAGGGACCTGTATTCTTGTTTTTAGAACTAAAGGAACAGGATTCTAATCCTGGCTTGCATATTTGACTTGTTTGTCTAGCAATCACAGTACTTATTTGTTTGTCACAATAGTTTCATTGAACACTGGGAAGCAACAATTGTTTCCTGCAAAATGACAATGAAATTGGCCAAGCTGATTTTGAATTCTAGGTCTTTAAAAATCACTCTGACTATAGAGCCACTGAGTAGCAGCTGCTTTGCCAGAGCTGCACCCAAGGTTCTGAGATGAACATGATGGTTACTCCCTTATATAACTTTACACAGGGGAAAGTACTAATGTGCTTGTTTTCTGGAAAGTTTGAAGACAATTACTCATAATATTTTAAAGTTACCAATGCTTTACAATTACACTTTTTAAAATATTCTATCAAGTGTCTTACCTACTGGGTCACTTTAGCTAAAACATTTGGTGCATAGAATACTTAAAGAGCAATGACAATTTTTAAAGGACACATTACAAAAATCTGCCTTATTATTTAGTAACTCTTTATAAAGACTTACTAAGGACCCACCTGGCAGAAAAGGCACTGTCTAGCATCTGCATGGTCCAAGATGTTGTGTAATCTATACAATCTGATGAGCACTTTTAAAAACCTGTGCAGGGCAAGATGTGGAGAAGAAAAAGGAATCCTGGGGATTGCTCTTAAGCGTCACAGAGCATCATAAAGCAAAGGATCTGGAGTCCTGAGGAACTTTTAGAGCCCCCAAATTCTACAGATTAAGGGGAAGCCAAAGGAGCTGGGGACTCTGCAAAGCTTTGCAGCAATGGGAGGAGCCAGGACCCTTGCAAAGGTTATGAATTCAGCGAGATACTGTGAGCTAGGGGAAGCCAAGGACCGGTGCAGCTCCTATACTCTGCATTGGCCCCCCTGTTTTGTTAACAACTTAAAGTTAATAAAGTTTTAGTCTATTAAAATACTTTGGCATGATGGATGGCCAGGGATCTGGCATTTGAAAGAGACTGCTAATAGCCGCACTGTGAAAAGGTCTGGATCCCACGGTACTCTAAACGCGAATTATCTGATCCTTTAAAATACATTATCTCTCATATGTCCCTTCAGGGGCAGACTCGCTATGTGTGTCAAATTTATACTGAAAACTACTGTTATTGTCATAGTAGCCTTAGCTGAAATATTAATCTGCCTGGTATATCATTCCACACTGAAAAAGTTCCCCCTACATTCAAAGAACACTATTAAGTTTGCAAAGTCAAGCACATAAAAGTTAGGAAATGCCACTGCTAAGGTTGCCTGTTGTCCCGGTCTCTCTCACCAGGTTCTTCATCCAGTCTCAGAGTTCAACCCACGGCTCCTTGTCCCAGTCTGTTTGACCAACCAGCCCCAGTCTCTCCCCTCAACTCCCAGTCTCCACCCCCAGGTTCCAGTGCAAGTCCCAGTCTCCTACCCACCCCAGCTACCAGTCCCGGTTTCCCTCTCCCACTCCCTGCTGGCTTCCAATCCCAGTCTTCCCTCCACCCCAAGGATCCTTGTTTAAATCTGCTCCCACCTCTATTCTCACTGGAAGGTCTGGCTCTTCTCTCCTCCACATGCAAATCAGGCAGCTTCCTCCTTATTGCCTGAGCCCGGCAGGGGGCGGGGTGTCATTGAGGGTATAGCTACACAGGGATAAAAGACCCGTGGCATGGCCATGGCTGACTAAGGTCAGCTGACTTGGGCTTGTGGGACTCAGGATGTGGGGCTAAAAATTGTGGTGTAGACATTTGGGCTTGGGCTGGAGCCCAAGCTCTGGGACCTTCCACCCCCACAGGGTCCCGGAGCTCAGGCTCCAGCCCGAGCCCAAACATCTACATAGCAATTTTTCAGCCCTAGAGCCTGAGCCCCACGAGATGCGGGCCAGCTGCAGGTTTTTTATCCCTGTGTAGGCAGACCCTGAGAGAACAGGAGACAGGTTCCCTGCTCTTAGTTCAAGTGCCAGGATCAGGATCTGGCATGGCCCACAGCAGCCCAGAGGTGCAGTTGCAGGGAAAGTCTTGCTCAGCATTGGGATGGAACATCCCCAGTGCAGACAGAATCTTTGGAGAATTTAGGTGCTAGAAGCTAAGAAGTCTCTAGTGGGCATGTGCAAATTGCAATTTTTCAAGGACTTATAACTTGTCCACATTCAGGCAGTTTTCATGAGGATGGCCAAACAGACGTCCCTGACACAAAGGCAACTCCTTGCCAAATTTCAAGTCTCTGCTCAAAGACATGGGGGTGCTAGAGATTTTCAATATAAAGGCTGACAAAACTTTTGAAAATGGGCAGAACAATGTATTTTCCCCTAGACTCGTTCTCAGAAATGGCTGAATTGTTTTAGCTGAAGTTTTCAAAAGTGACAATTAATAAATAATAGCCTGAGGCAGACATCTGGCATGGAAAATTTCAGCCCTAATGGTTAGTTTGGCAAAGTTATAAACAACAGAAAACAGGGTCTTATAGTGGGACGTGTCAGGCAACCTTAGTAATAGATGGCGTTACAAACCCCATGTGTTGTACTGGATCTGCTAAATTCACTTGGCTTTCTTGTTTGTTGTCTACTTTTGTTTGTTGTTATAATTTGTTATCCATGTCTGTGAGTAGAAGATTACGGAAAAATGGGGAGAAATCTTTATTTTTTACACTTATGGAATTTTTTTTCTTTACAAAACTTCATGATTGTCCCTGAAGAGAAGTAAAAAGAGTTCAGTGGTATCTTATAGCTTACAAATGACTCTAACAGGCCCAATTAACATTTCTCTCTAGGACTTTGGAAACCAAAGGCTCATTAAATGCCACTTCATGAACATTGTTCTGTATGAGAGAAAAACTATAAAGGTGAAATGAAATTTTATTATTACAGAATAAGTAAAAATAAAATTTCATTATCTGAAATAATAAGAGAGAAGAGGGATTCATTCTATTCAGAGAACCATTTATAATAAAAAAATGTTGTTCTGTGCTATACTTTCTGTTAATTTGGACACAGAGAAGTGAAGACATCTGCTTTCAAAGATTCATTAAGAAGTTAGAACCCGTACTATCTAGTGCTGATGTAAATATTGTCTGATTTTTTGAGAATTCAATATAAAGTACGTAGCATTTTTTCATGCAGGGCATCTATCTGTGTGGAGGACTGATAGTATGTCCTCTGAAGGGAGCTGGTCTGACTTTTTGGGTGCCAATTAAAGTTTCTGTATCCCTCAATGAGTTGCAGGCAGTGTAAGCTGCCCCTATCTGTGAAACAGCTGCCCTCTGCCTCTCTCATTACTAAAGAAATAACGGTTTTGGATAACTTCTCTCATTTTCATTTAATTTTCATTTCACTCTTGGGAAAAGCTTTTCTGAGCACAGTATCTCACCTGCTATCCTCCCTACAACCAGTTGGCCCTTGAGGTATCAGCACCTAGGCCTCTGAAGAGCTACATCAGTGCTAATGTGGCTTTGCCAGACTACCATTTTTATTATGCTGCTTTCTCTCAAGTATTCTGCAGCAGTGTAACTTAGTTTCACCTGCCAGCTACACACATTGAGGCAGGGTAACTAATGGTAATTAAAACTCAAACCCTGCTATTTATATGAAGATTGAATTCAGGGTTCTGGGTCTGTCTTTGAAAAGTGCTTGTACAAAGCACTAGAAGAAAAGCCTAGCCTAGCCCAACCTGTGTCTCTCAGATCTCGCAAGTCTCTGAGGTATCCATTGTATATATGTGTGTAACTCTTTAACTGTGTCCTGTGGTCATGCCATGAGTGGAGGGGGGGAACCCCAATGTGTCTCTATAAAGCAGTTTAATCTAACCTGGGACCACAATGACTGAAATGCTTTAATCCTAATAATAGGATGTTGCATGGTATCACAACAAGGCAAAGTTAAAATTGTTTGGGTGCCCTAACTGTGCATTTCCAAACCCTAGGATGTTTGGATTTCTCTTCGGTTTAACCTTTACTCTGAATTTCCTGGGTTTATAATGCTTGATTTGGGGATAACAACAGCATCCAGGTAATATATTAAAAGACTGATATGCACTCTCAATCTTAACTCAATTTTAACACAGTTTTTGTATGGGATCTATAAAATGGATGGGTATGTAGTTATCTCAAGTTTGTTAATTTCAACTCATTTTTTGTTGTTGTCGTTCCACTGCTTGCCTACTTCTCAGCAGTCTTCCTATTTGGTGGATGTCCCATATGAGAGTGTGGACATATTTGTACTGTTTATTTTCTCATACGTAGAAATCCACCAACCTGGATGAAACCATCCACCTCTAAAAATGAAGAGCATGCATTCTGTTTGGTTGGTGTTAGCATTATATCTGCTAACTTTTAAGCCTTTTAGAATAGGCATGGAATTGCTGCCTGCTTCCAGCTGCTATATGCGAGCAATCCTCCAGCCTGAGGAATGTCTTCTACAAGGAATTTACCTTACTGGTTAGAGAAAAATGTCCTCTTTCCATATCTTTTATTAAGTATAATTGTGGGGAAAGGATTAATCAAATGTCATAGAATCATAGAATATCTGGATTGGAAGGGACCTCAGGAGGTCATCTAGTCCAACCCTCTGCTCAAAGCAGGACCAATCCCCAACTAAATCATCCCAGCCAGGGCTTTGTCAAGCCTGACCTTAAAAACGTCTAAGGAAGGAGATTTCACCACCTCCCTAGGTAACCCATTCCAGTGCTTCACCACCCTCCTAGTGAAAAAGTTTTTCCTAATATCCAGCCTAAACCGGCCCCACTGCAACTTGAGACCATTACTCCTTGTTTTGTCAACTGCTACTACCGAGAACAGTCTAGATCCATCCTCTTTGGAACCCCCTTTCAGGTAGTTGAAAGCAGCTATCAAATCCCCCCTCATTCTTCTCTTCTGCAGACTAAACAATCCCCAGTTCCCTCAGCCTCTCCTCATAAGTCATGTGCTCCAGCCCCCTATCCATTTTTGTTGCCTTCCACTGGACTCTTTCCAATTTTTCTGCATCATTCTTGTAGTGTGGGGCCCAAAACTGGACACAGTACTCCAGATGAGGCTGCACCAATGTCAAATAGAGGGGAATGATCACGTCCCTCGATCTGCTGGCAATGCCCCTACTTATACAGCCCAAAATGCCATTAGCCTTCTTGGCAACAAGGGCACACTGTTGACTCATATCCAGCTTCTCGTCCACTGTAACCCCTAGGTCCTTTTCTGCAGAACTGCTGCCTAGCCATTCGGTCCCTAGTCTGTAGCAGTGCATGGGATTCTTCTGACCTAAGTGCAGGACTTGTTGAACCTCATCAGATTTCTTTTGGCCCAATCCTCTAATTTGTCTAGGTCCCTCTGTATCCTATCCCTACGCTCCAGCGTATCTACCACTCCTCCCAGTTTAGTGTCATCTGCAAACTTGCTGAGGGTGCAGTCCACGCCACCCTCCAGATCATTGATGAAGATATTGAACAAAACCGGCCCCGGGACCGACCCTTGGGGCACTCTGCTTGATACCGGCTGCCAACTAAACATGGAGCCATTGATCACTACCAGTTGAGCCCGATGATCTAGCCAGCTTTCTATCCACCTTATAGTCCATTCATCCAGCCCATACTTCTTTAACTTGCCGGCAGGAATACTGTGGGAGACCGTATCAAAAGCTTTGCTAAAGTCAAGGAATAACACATCCACTGCTTTCCCCTCATCCACAGAGCCATTCATCTCGTCATAGAAGGCAATTAGGTTAGTCAGGCATGACTTCCCCTTGGTGAATCCATGCTGACTGTTCCTGATCACTTTCCTCTCCTCTAAGTGCTTCAGAATTGATTCCTTGAGGACCTGTTCCATGATTTTTCCAGGGACTGAGGTGAGGCTGACTGGCCTATAGTTCCCTGGATCCTCCTCCTTCCCTTTTTTAAAGATGGGCACTTCATTAGCCTTTTTCCAGTCATCCGGGATCTCCCCCAATCGCCATGAATTTTCAAAGATAATGGCCAATGGCTCTGCAATCACATCTGCCAACTCCTTTATCATCCTCGGATGCAGGGCCGGCGCAACCCATTAGGCAACCTAGGTGGTCGCCTAGGGCGCTACAATTTGGGGGGTGGCGACCGGGGCGGTATTTCGGCGGCGGGACCTTCTGCTGCCTCTGTGGGGGGCGGCATTTCGCGGCGGGACCTTCCGCCACCTAGGGCAGCAGAAAAGCTGGCGGCGCTCCTGCTCAGATGCAGCGCATCCGGCCCCATGGACTTGTGCTTGTCCAGCTTTTCTAAATAGTCCCAAACCACTTCTTTCTCCACAGAGGGCTGGTCACCTCCTCCCCATGCTGTGCTGCCCAGTGCAGTAGTCTGGGAGCTGACCTTGTTCGTGAAGACAGGCAAAAAAAGCATTGGGTACATTAGCTTTTTCCACATCCTCTGTCACTAGGTTGCCTCCCTCATTCAGTAAGGGGCCCACACTTTCCTTGACTTTCTTCTTGTCACCTTGAATGAAAACTATCCTGATGTGCTGGGCAGGGGGGTGGGAAGAGCTGTAGGAAAGAGGACTGAAGTCCCAACCATATGCACATACCTAAACCTCAGTGAAGATTAAACAAATGTTCATTCTTTAGGATGGCTCATCTGTTACTTATTGAGTTGGATAAAACGAAACTAATTGGCATAATAAGTCCTCTCAGTTTATATGAGTCTGAAAAAGAATTGAGCAAGGCAGATGAAGTGCTTAAATTCAGGGCAAAAATGTCATGATGTCACAAAGGCAGGCTGATAATTAAGCATCTCAAAGATTAAAGAAATGTCTCAACATGGCATACAGTTCAGTGCAGGAGAAACTCTATAATCAGAAAAATCCAATTAAAAAATGTCAGCCACTGGAGCTGGCTTAGTGATGCTGCAGCAAACCAGGAGACCAAGGACTAAGGATGAAATAGAATTTCTGCATATTAGAAAAACAACAAGGAGTCCGGTGGCACCTTAAAGACTAACAGATTAGAAAGGGCTGGGGTTGTTTTCCCTGAGGCTGTGGGAGAAACAGGCCTGTCCCTGAAGGAACAGCGGTGGTGTCAATAACAGTAGCAATCATTCCACTCAGTGTCTGGTGGAAAGGCGAACATTGCTCATTTTACTAGAACCTTCCCAAAATATTTGTGGGGATGGGTATGGAAGGGGGGAGCTTGAACTGAACATGTCCTCTTGTCAGTTTTTATCAGCAGAGCATAAAGGCTGGGCTGTGCATGGTGGATTTGGCCTAGGGGAGGGCAGCCTGCAAGCCCTTTAGGCCGTAGCCTAGAACATCATTAAGTGTAACTGAGAGGCTGAACTTGGAGACAATAGGCTAAATTCTGATTTACATTATACCAGTCTAAGCACTGATTAGGCAAAGTATTTAAGCCGGTGCTTAAGTGCTCTACTGAACAGGGATGAATTTAGGCAGGAGCTTACAGATAAATATGTTTTTAATGACTTTGCCTAAATCTGGAATAACTCAATTGAAGCTGTTCTGGAATAAAATTGATATGAGATCAGAATCAGACCCAGTGAGGTTTCACAGGTTTTAGAATTTGGCCTATGGAAACTGTATATTCTCAGTAAGGAAAGCACTCAGATTTGACTTTCAGATCCCAGGCTGAGTTTGCAGGCTTGACAGTTGGGAAGGGGGACCCTCTTTTTACTTGTGAGCTGAACAAATTGGATCTTGAAATCATGGAGACACACTAATATAGAACTGCACAATGCCTTCTTGTACAGTGCCACTTTCGAATTGCACTTCAAAGGTCTTGACTCAACAATGTAATAAACAGAATATTCAAACAATGATTAGTTGTGTTCTGTATGCATTTTTAAAATTCAGATTAAACTTAACTAAAACAGCCCCACATGTAAGTTAATATAAACCTTAGGAACCTATCATAAGTTTAGGATTTTCCACACCGTGACCCAGGGACCTCTTGGTGCCAACTGAAAGCAGCTATAGGAGGTGCATAGGATTTTACAGGGATCCCCTGGGTCAAATATCTGCATGATAGTTCACCAAAGAGTGGCATGTGAGGTCTCTACTGAGAGCTAGTAGCCCACTGGTCATCATAGTCATTACAAAATATATGTTCGGATAATATTTAAGGAGTTACATTTTTAAGGTCTTGGAGTTAAGGCAGATCACCAAGAGGTGACACACCTTGGACATGTTCCTTTTAGGCAGGAGGTAACAGACGTTTATCTTCCTGTCCGGTCCTGTGCACATGGTATATTGTCTACCTCACAATGTAGATCTATTTGTATACTGAGCCATAGGAAAAAGCAGAGATTGTGAAGTCAACAAAAAAGGAAATTCACAGGATGAAACAAGCAGCAGGGGCTGACCTGTTTATCACTAAAGACAAAGGATTATTAGGGTATATTTCAATATTGTTTTCCAATCTTTGACGTGTTTCAGATGAGACAAGCCTGGTTGATTGTCACGTCAGCTATCCGTTATCTTGCCTGAAGTTACCTTATAATTCATTGGGACCTGATCTAAGCCCACTGAAGTCAATAGGAAGACTCCTGTTGACTTCAGTGGCCTTTAGATGAGGCCCCAAAGGACAAAGAGTATGGTCTCGTCTACATTTGAAAGAGTTTGCCATTATAGTTATCCTGGTACAACTATATCAGCAATTCCCCCTCCCCCCCACACCCCCCCAGTGGGAACACAGCCCATATTGGCAAAAGAGGTTGTTGGTTTTTTTGCTGGTATAGTATAGCTTAAACTAGTTCCCAAAAGAAATCAGCTATACCATCAACAGAACATATTTGCTGGTATAACTGCATCAACACTAGAGCTTTTGCTGGCTGTGTCAGGCAAGAATATGGGTGGGGGAGGGGAACGCACCCCTGACCTATATTGCTGAGGACCTAATTGTGGTGCACTTTAAAAAACAAACCAAAACACCTCACACTATATGTTGTATGAATAGTGTCCGCAAACACAACGGAACATTAAAAGACTCAGTTTGTTTCTTGTCAAGAAAAGAGAATATTGTGCTTTAACATTCTGTGCTTATAACTTAATTAGGATTTTTCTCTTGTGGGTCATTAGCACTAATTTGAGAACAGGATGTAGATGTATCAAATTGCCAGTTTTGAGACAACTTTTATAGTCCACCCAGTTTTCATGTGGAGTTAGAACACCACACAAACCCTTACCTAAAGCGTACTTGAGAAACTGATACATTGGCATACTGTGAATTTCATTTGATGAAGTTTCAGGTTTTCATGTAACAGACCAGATTTCAAATATCTGCCTTTGATGTTATAAATCACAGAGAAGCATTCATGTTGCTGGTTTGTCTCACGCAGTGTATTCTGTCATTCTTTAGTTTGTCAGAGAATGGTAGCCAGGTGTCAGCTGCCTTGTTTACATTAAAAGCCAACTGCAAAGCAAAAATCCGTGACTTCCGTGACAAACTCGCAGCCTTAATTATAATGTATAAATTCTCTTTATTATAGGTGAGTATTGTAGCACTGCCTATTATTAAGGTTGCCTGACACTTCCCATGATAAGACCCTGTTTTCAGTTGCTTGTAACTTTTTCAAACTTTAAACATTTGGGCTGATATTTTCCATATTGAGTGTTTGCCTCAGACTGATTTTTTGAGAAAGTTTCAGGCAAAATGGTTCAACCAATTTCTAAGAATTAAGTTAGAGAAAAATATGTTCTCTACCCATATCAAAAAAGAAACAAACAGAAAACCAACCAGCAACCTTTTCTTTGAGAAGCTCTAGCACCTCATGCTTTGGAGCAGAAACTCTGGATTTAGAAGGGAATGGCCTATTTGTCAGAATGTGCCTTATGCTGTTTCAGTGGGTGGATTTTCACAGAGTTATACGCTTTTGAAAAATCACAGTTCAAATATGCTCAGTAGAGGCTGTCTAGAGCTTTGCTGTTAAATTCCCTGAAGATTCCATCTGTACTGAGCATGCTCATTTCTGGGGCTTAGCAGGACTTTTACTGTAATTGCTACTCTGAGTTGGGCCAGTTCCAGGTCCAGGCACCAGAACTGAGAGTAGAAAGACTGTCTCTCCTGTACTTCCAGTGTTCCCCCTGCAGGGTCCCGGCAGTGAGGAGGAGCAAGCTGCCTGATTCAAATGCAGAGTGAACAAGAATCGGGCCAGGATTGAGGAGTAGGTTAGGACAATGAGCCTGAGGATTATGGGGGGAAGACTCAGACTGGAGGCTGCTGCAGTGGGGAAGGGAAACTGGGACTAGAAGTTAGGGGGAGAGTGAGGCTGGCTGGGCAAGGAGACTGGGAGCTGGGGAGGGAAACAGGCAGGGGAGAACTGGGAGCTAATGTAGGAGAGAGACTGACAATGGACAAGGAGTCGGGGGTTGGAGACTGGGACTGGGTGGGCAATGAGACTGGGACTGAGATTAGAAATTTGAGTGTTGGTACTAGATGAGAAGTATAGGATTGGGATATGAGGAGCCAGGGTAGGGGACAGAAAGGACTGGGACAGGGATACATTAGAGAGGATAGAGCAGAAGGAATCAAGTTTGGTGGGAACAGGCAGAAGGAACTATGACCACTAGAGAACACTCCCCTCCCCACGCCCACACGAACTGTAATACAATCTACTACAGGAGTGGTCAATAGGTGGGCCGTGGGCCAAATCCGGACTACCAGATCTTTTGAACGGACTGCAAAATCTTTTTATTAACTTATTATCATTATTGTTATTGTGGTGTGAAAAATGTTTCTCGAAATTTGGACCTTGACAAAAAATAATTGACTACCCAGGCCTACTATTTCTGACCCTCTAAATTCCTCTACTGTCAGCAAAGATCTGTGAAATTCACTGGCAAAGGGTGTGTCTCATTCCCTTCTAGTGCTGGTCCACAGAGAGGATGACAACTTACTACTGTTCTTTATTACTCGATTAGCTCAGGTAGCAGAGGTTTGTGTGATGGATCGAAAGTTTCCAACCCTGCTGATGACCCTTTCAGTACCAGAAGGTGGAACTTCTGTTTTCTTCAGTTTGCATTTTTCAAAACCTAGGCAATAACAGACAAATGATGTTAAATAGATTTTATTAAGGTTGGAAAGTCAAGCACGCAAAAGTTAGGAAATGCCAGAATTAAGGTTGCTGTTGCAAACCTTAATTCAGCTCCCTTGTGCCTGTGCATTATAATAGTCTTTAATGACCTACTCACATACTTTTTTTTTCTAGGCCTCCTTCAGTGCACAGGCTAGTCCCACTTTGGGGATGAATCAGAATTGTGTAGTGAAGGAGATTGTTGTGTGTAGGATCCCTGTTGTCTGAAAGACCCTTGCTTCATTTATTGCAGAAGTTTAAAGATTTGTAGTGAATGAGGCAGGGGAGTGTAGGAAGGGAAAGGATGGTCTCATGGTTAAGGCAGTTGAATGCTGCTCTGGAAAATTGGATTCTTTTCCTGCCTCTGCCACAGGGTTCCTATGTGATGCTGGGCCAGACATTTAAAGCAAACTTTTCATAGGTGGTCACTAATTGTGTGTTCCTCATTTTCTGGGTGCCCAGCATGAGACTCTGAGGTCTGATTTACAGAAGTGCTGAGCACTCTCAGCTGCTACTGAAATAAATGGGAGCTGTGTTTTGAATATATAAGGTGCTATATAATGGCAAGTACAGTAGAACCTCAGAGTTACGAACACCAGAGTTACAAACTGAGCAGTCAACCACACACCTCATTTGGAACCGGAAGTACTCAATCAGGCAGTCTCAGAGACAGACAAAAAAATAAACACAGTACAGTACTAAACTACTAAAAAAATAAAGGGAAAGCAGCATTTTTCTTCTGCATACTAAAGTTTCAAAGCTGTATTGTCAATGTTCAGTTGTAAACTTTTGAAAGAACAATCAGAATGTTTTGTTCAGAGTTACAAACATTTCAGAGTTACGAACAACCTCCATTCCCGGGATGTTCATAACTCTGAGGTTCTACTGTACTCTGAAAAAATCAGGTCCCAGGCATCTCAAATTGGCCATCCGTAATTAGTGGATACTTTTGACCTTAATCTCTCTGTACCTCAGTTCCTCTTCTGTAAAATGGGGATAATACCACCCTCTTCACCTCACAGGGACATTGTAATAATACATTCATTAATGTTTGTGAAACATTCAAATGCTATCGTGATAAACGCCATAGAAATGCCCATGTTGAAATTAATAATTCTATCTTCAGAGCAGGGTTGGATACTGTGCAGTAAATAAGGCCTGAGGCCACACACTGAATAATGAGGATAACACAAAATATTGAATAACTGCTCATTAAATGAGCACTGTCCATCTAGTGCACTAAACAAGGCAGGAGTCATGTGGAAAAATGGTATGTGTTCATACAATTAACGACTATCATGTTGCATGCGCACAAGGGAATCAAACTAGCCTTAATTCTGGCATTTCCTAACTTTCGAATGCTTGACTTTGCAACCTTAATGATAATCATTTAACATCATTTTGTGTGTGTGTGTGTGTGTGTGTGTGTGTAATAATGGATAAAGACTGTCTTAATGTTAATTATTTTTAAATGATTTGTCTGCTTTTTTCATGTTTGCATTTTTTGTGAAGCTCTAAGTGTGACCTTTTATACAATTTTTTAAATATAACCATAGCATATAACTATAAACTGTAGCTTACAGTCAATATACTGTGCTCTTAGCAAAGGCAGGTGTAGGATATGGAGGTGCCCAAATGTGGCAAATGGAGATGGTGGATGCTGGAGGTTGTCTGAGGAGGAGCCGGTGGCTCTCTCTCTGGGAGCTAATGTGAAGAGTAATGTGGGGGCTATCTGGCAGGTTAACTGGATGGGGAAGCAGAGAGGAGATGGAGTGCTCAGGTGCCTGGAGTTGCTGGCAGCAGTGGGATCCTTGTGGCTCTTGGGGAAGGGTGAGGGTTTGCTAGGGGAGGAATGCTGGGGATTTGTTTTTGCTGGGAATCTGTGATTTAGGAAGGATCTTGGGGCCAGTATTGTCCTCCTCACCTTGTGCTGCGCCCACCACTTTCTCCTGGCTGCTCCTTGCTGGCTATAATCTAAAAGGGGCTGTTAAAGAGGAGGCCTGTGGCTACAGGCCACAGTGGCCCCATCAGGCTGGAAAGCACAGCTGCAGGCAAATGCCTGCAGCCTGCTTATAGCTCAGCTTGATACATGAGATTCCAGCTGATATACAGGCAGAGACTGAAAGCTGGTGTCACTTGGCAGGCCTGTTGGTACATTAGAATGATCAGATCCTCACTTGCTTTGCTTTGCTGTAGGTCTCAAGCAAGATTTGGAGACTTTGAATAGGGATGTTCTTGAGTCAGCATCCCCTTCCCACTCATTTGTGTCAGAAGAGATGCAGCTGAGGTAACAGTGTCATATGAAATCACTATCCATATTCTCTAGATCTTGCCAGGATCCACAAGCAAAGTGAGGACAGTGAAATCCTGATATTTCAAAAGTAAAAGCAAACAAACACTCCCAATGTGCCCCTTTAATTTAAAATAAAAAGAATCATAAAGGAGCAATAAAGGATAAAACAAGAAACTCTAGGTTTGCTTGGAGGCTCACCTTTAGGGTAGAAGATGGGCAGGAATTGGAAATTTTTGAATTTTCAAATTTTCTTGCAAAAATTGTTTGCTGTTTTTCTACCAGCTTGTAGCATAGTTGGATTTTTTCAAACATTCAAACTTTTTTTGCTAACCCATACCCACCATTCTGTATCAAAGTTCATATGTTATGAGTGCTTTCCAAGAGCAGTATTTTTGAATGTTAGACTGTAGAGCAATTTACCTAAATTCTGGACTATCATTCACCCCCACCCCCTTTAGATCCCATTTGTTCTTCTGTTGAATTGCTCCTCAGACAATACTAGAAGTATGATTTTGAGAACAATTAACCAGCTTGTTTCTTGGTTAATGCTACTAAAATCTCATTTCATCACTAGCTGGCATTTGATAGCCCTTCGTACTCTTTCCAGCATCCCTGGATACCTGCAACACTCTCATTCTAACCCATGGTACATGAATATAAAATCCAGTCGTGGTAGCACATCATAAGCCAGTGCACCGACTATTGAAAGAATACCAATGTTTTTCAATAACAGATATTTATGATGGTACAAGCTTATATCTTCAGAAATTTACACTTGAGTAACTTACATTTACTCTATTCTCTTTTTTTATTTTTGTTTTTATTTTATTTTTATTTGTAAAGTGCCAGCAGGCTTTGCCAACAGGTGTGAAGACATGTATTCAGTGTTTAACAGATAGGTATAAAGTCCCTGCCTCAAACAGTGTACAAAATGAGAGCACATTCCTGTTCTCTTCACTTCAATGAGAGCAAAAGCAAGTCTGAAGTGAACAAGTCCAAGGCAGGGACTGTGCCAGCTGCCCACTGGGGTTGCTATCAGAGTGTAAAATAATAAGTTAACAATCCAATTAATCTTACCTTCAAAATAATGTTCAGAGGCTGTATTTTATTTTTTGGCATATTCGCTCTATCATTTCGGTTAATATCAAGAATTTGGAAGTTAGCAACATTGTCCAGTGCATACCTTGTGATCGGGAGCTTTCAGGAATGTCATTGTACTTGTAGAGTTGTGGGGTCTAATATTACAGAAGTGAACTCTGTCAACGTCATAGGGAATGATAGTTTGGGTATTCAAAGAGCTCCTTCCTATTTGTCATATTCTGGCAGATAGGAGCTTTGTGTTCTGTAGGCTTTGTAAAGGGGCTCCAGGCTCTCTCTCTTTAATTACAGCTGTTGCTGTTAAACGGAAGCCTAGGAACATTGTGGCAACTGGACTTAATTTATGGGCATTGCAGCACTTTATATTCTCTATAGTGGTGTGCGCTGAAAGGCACACTTTCCAGGCTGGCAGACATAAAATCAAATACCAGCTGTGTTTTAGTTTGCTGGCATAAATGCAAATTGTGCTGTCACTCTACTCTGCCTGTTTGCTCTATGTGTTATAACAGGCAAGTACAGAACCTTGCAAGAACTTGGCTCTTTTTGAAGAGATCAGGATTCTCGTATATTTCAATTTCCTATTTACTCACCGGAATTTAACAGCCAGGTAGAGCGGTGATATATGCATGCACACACCCTCTAGAATGGAGAAAACACTGCCCAATGGTTTGTTACTGTAGGACCTGTCAGCAGAAGAGTTTAAATTTGATCTATACTGCTGTAAGATCCTCTTATTTCTTGGGATGAGGACATTAGTCAGGGTTGCAGTATTGTTCTACCTTACAGTTCCTTGAATCAAATGTAGGCTAAATTCTAGGTGCCACCCAGGCTGCCTTTATTAGATGTTTCACAGCAATCTAATTCTGTGCAACAGTTCTGGGCTGGCTTCAGGAGCAGCTAGTCATTAGTAATTGGGAGGCTAAACCACAGTAATAATGCCCGAGTTGTCAAATGGACTATAAACGGTTGTACCTATAATATGGGTGCTGTATTGCATGTTGCAGTACCATCGCATGCCACTGAGAGATTCATGGTAGGGGCATGAGTTACCTTTCCCAGCCCCTGTGTGCTCCAGTCATTGGGTACGTCTACACTTACCTCCGGGTCCGACAGCAGGCAATCGATGTTCTGGGATCGATTTATCGCGTCTTGTCTAGACGCGATAAATCGATCCCGGGTCAATCCCGGAAGTGCTCGCCGTCGACGCCGGTACTCCAGCTCAGTGAGAGGAGTATGCGGCATCGACGGGGGAGCCTGCCTGCAGCGTCTGGACCCGCGGTAAGTTCGGTCTAAGGTACTTCGAATTCAGCTACGTTATTAACGTAGCTGAATTTGCGTACCTTAGTCCGAAGTGGTGGGGTAGTGTGGACCAGGCCATTGTAGTGTGCCTGGCTGGAACTGAGCTGGTGCCACCTGCACTTACCATGCAACATATGATTTTCAGGCAGGCAGCAGAGGGGGGCATATGCAGAGCAAAGAATTCAGGCTTGTTTGGGGTTAATTGAGATTAGCCAGAAAGAGGCAGGTATGGGACCCTCACTCCCATCCCCCCCCCCCCCACGCATGCTTCTTAAAACTAGAGTCTCTCTCTGCTGTTGCTTGTCCAGTTAAGCAACATATTGTTTAGGTTTGTAACCAGCAGGGCACTGAGTGAGGATCTAGCTGCCCAACTTTCTTGTCAATTTCATGGCTCCAGTGTAAACAATGCAATGTCTACACAGACACTAGGTATGTCTACACTTGCGGGTAGATAGACACTACTGCAATTGATACTGCGAGTGTCGATTTAGCGGGTCCGGTGAAGACCTGCTAAATCGATGGGAGAGCGGTTTTTTTTTTTTTTGCTTCGGCAAAAATGGTAGAGCCGGCACGGCAGGGGGTGCATGCTCAAAATTTTTTTACTGATAGGGGTGCGCAATCAAAAAAGTTTGGAGACCACTGGTGTAGACCAGCCTACTGCGTCGACCTAACTACACGGACATAAGCCCTACTCCTCTCATGGAGGTAGAATTATTATGTCGGTGTAGTAGGGCACTTACATTGGCGGGAGCAAGGCTGTAGTGTGCACTCTGACATAGTTAGGTCGACATAACCTGTCTTATGTTGACCTAACTGTGTTGTGTAGACCAGGCCTCAGATGAGTGAACTAGAGTGCCTGACATTAAATGAGTATACTGATATAATAGGCATCATGGAAACTTGGTGGAATGAGGATAATCAATGGGACACAGTAATACCAGAGTATAAAATATACAGGAATGACAAAAACAACAAGGAGTCTGGTGGTACCTTAAAAACTAACAGATTTATTGGGCACAAGCTTTCAGATGCATCTGAAGAAGTGAGGTTTTTACCCACGAAAGCTTATGCCCAAATAAATCTGTTAGTCTTTAAGGTGCCACCAGACTCCTTGTTGTTTTGTAGATACAGACTAACACGGCTACCTTCTGATACAGGAATGACAGAGTAGGTTGTGCTGGTGGGGGCATGACATTGTATGTTAAAGAAAGCATAGAGTCAAATACTGTAAAAATCTTAAATGAATCAAACTGGACCAAACAATCTCTCTGAATAGAAATTCCATGCTTGAATAAGAAGAGTATAGCAGTAGGAGTATACTGCCAACCACCTGATCAGGATGATGACAGTGACTGTGAAATACTAAGGCGGGTTAGAGAGGCTACAGAAACAGAAGGTGCAATAATAATGGGGTATTTCAACTATCCTCATATTGGCTGAATAAATATCATCTCAGGGTGTGATGCAGATGTAAAATTTCTATACATGACTGCTTCATGGAGCAGCTAGTTTTGGAACCTACAAGGGGAGAGGCAATTCTTGATTTAGTCCAAAGTGTAGCACAGGATCTGGTCAAACAGATAACCATAGGTGAACTGTTTGGTAATAGTGACCATAACGTAATTAAATGTAATGTCCTTGTAGCGGGGATAATTTTAAAAAATGCCTTGGTAACACTTAACTTTAAAAGGGGAACTACACAAAAATGAGGATGTTTGTTTATGGAAATTAAAAAGAGCAGTCACAAGAGTTAAATGCCAATATGGGGACTATTTAAAAACACATAACAGAGGCTCAGACTAAATGTATGCCCCAAATAAAAAGGCAGTAGGAGGACCAAAAGAATGCCACCTTGCCTAAACAGAAGACTAATGGAGGCCATTAAAGACAAAATGGCATCCTTTAAAAATTGGAAGTCAAATCCTAATGAGGAAAATAAGAAGGTTCAAAAAACTCTGGCAGGTTAGGGGTAAAAGTATAAAAAGGCAGGCCAAGAAAAAATTTGAGAAGCAACTTGCTAAAGACGCGAAAACTAACAATAAGAATTTTTTTACATACATCAGAAACAGGAAGCCTGCCGAACAGGTAATGGGGCCACTAGATGACCATATGTCTAAAGGAGCACTCAAGGAAGGCCACTGTGGAGAAGCTTCATCAGTCTTCACTGCCGTGGATCTGGGGGAGATACCCACATCAGAGCTCTCCTTTGTGGGCAACATCTGAAGTACAGTCCCAAACTGATGTGTCAGTAGAAGAGGTTTTATAAAAATGGATAAATTAAACAGTAATGAGTCACCAGGACCAGATGGTATTTGCCCAAGAGCTCTGAAGGAACTGAAATATGAAATTGCAGAACTACTAACTATAGTATGCAACATATTGCTGAAACAGGCCTCTACAGAAGGTGACTGGAAGATAGCTAATGTAATGCCAGTTTTTAAAAAGCACTCTAGAGGCGATCTTGGGAATACAGTCCAGTAAGCCTAACTTCAGCCCTGGGCAAATTGGTAGAAACTATAGTAAAAAACAGAATTATCAAAAATATAGATAAACATGATCTGTTGAGAAAGAGTCAACATGACTTTTGTAAAGGGAAATCATGCCTCACCAATCTATTTGAGTTCTTTAGGGGTGTCAACAAGCATGTGGACAAGGGTGATCCAGTTGATACAGTGTAGTTGAGCTTTCAGAAAGCCTTTACAAGGTCCCTCACCAAAGGTTCTTAGGACACTAAGTGGTCATCAGATAACAGGGAAGATCCTTTCATGGATCTGTGACTGGTTAAAAGATAGAAAACAAAGGGTAGGAATAAACGGTCAGTTTTCACAATGGAGAGAGGTAAATAGCGGGGTCCCCTAAGGATATGTACTGGAACCTGTGCTGTTCAACATATTCATAAATGATCTGGAAAAGAGAGTGACCAGTGAGATGACAAAGTTTGCAGATGGTACAAAATTATGCAAGATAGTTAAGTCCACAGATGACTGTGAAGAGTTACAAAGGGATCTCACAAAACTGGGTGATGGAGCAACAAAATGGCAGATGAAATTCAGTATTGTCAAGTGCAAAGTAATGCACATTGAAAAAAATAATCCCAGATATACACATAAAATGGGGGTTCTAATTAGCTGTTACCACTAAAGAAAGATCTTGGAAACACCATAGATAGTTCTCCGAAAACTTCAGCAGTGGTCAAAAAGATGACCACAATGTTAGGAACTGTCAGGAAAGGGATAGCAAATAAGACAGAAAATATCATAATACCACTATATAAATCCATGGTGTACACACACCTTGTAATACTGTACCAAGTTCTGGTCACCCCGTCTCAAACAGCATATAGTGGGACTGGAAAAGGTTCAGAGAAGGGCAACAAAGATGATCAAGGCTATGGAACAACTTCCATACGAGGAAAGATTAAAAATATTAGGGCTATTCAGCTTAGAAAAGAGACAAATAAGGGAGGTATAATAGAGGTCTGTGAAATCATTAATTGTGTGGAAAGGGTGAATAAAGAAGTGTTATTTAACCATTCCCATAATACAAAAAACGGGTCACCCGATGAAATTAATAGGCAGCAGGTATAATACTAATAAGAGGAAGTACTTGTTCAACAAAGCATAGTTAAACTGTGGAACTCATTGCCATAAGATGTTGTGATGTTCAAAAACATAACTGCGTTCAAAAAAGAACTAGATAAGTTCATGGAGTATAGATCCATCAATGGTTATTAGTAAAGATGGTCAGGGATGTAACCCCATGCTTGGGGTAACCCTAAACTCTGACAACCAGAAGCCAAGAGGGGAAGACAGGGGAAGATCACTCCAACTGCCCTGTTCACTACATTCCCCCTGAAGCTCTGGTGCTGTCTGCTGTCGAAAACATGAGACTGGGCTAGATGGCCCATTGCTGTGACTCAGTATGGCAGTTCTTATGCTCTTATTACTCATTCTGCAGCCTTGATGGAACACACACATTTTCCAAAATCAGAGGCACTGGGAAAACACATGTTTTGGTAGGTTATACAGTGGGTCTCTGAGGTTGCCACAAACCCTTTGAACAAGAATGCTCTTTAATTTTTAAATAGCTGTTATATTATTAAATAAACTTGCCTGCTTCACTACCTGAATACTGCTTGCAGTTGCACAGTACCAGCTTACTCCATTCCAAAATATATTTTGGGGCTAAAGTGTCACACATCATTAAGCATATTAATATTTTCTTTATTCCAGTTCTTGAGGGAGAATTAGAAATACCGTTGATGATTTTGGCTTTTCAGCCTTCATTATTAGGGCTTGCTGGCTGAGGATGTTTCTAATTTCCCCACAAGATCTGAAATAAAAAAGGTTACTCTGTTTAATGAAGCATGAATGAAGCCAGGGTGCAAACATTATTTTATATTAGTAAAACTGAATACAAATGCCAGTACTGTATGGTTGCCACTACTGTATGGTTTACTCATGACCTTTATAGACAGTAGACTATGAAGAATAGTATAATACTATGATTGATAATGGTCATTGCTGGCTGTAATGTTGCTCCCTTGCCCTTGAGATGCTGCAGACATTTTCTCTGTAACAGCTGTGCTCTCTCTCCCTGTTGCTGCTACCACTTTTTCCCTAAACCATTCAGCCTCCACCCAAGTCCCATTTTTTAAATAGACCCATATTAGGATTAGAGAGACAAGCCACCCTGGAAGTGCATTATGGGAGTTTAAATAAAATATATAACCCCCTTGAAAGTTAGAGTGATGGCATTAAGGAACCTTCAACCATGTGTGGGAGAGGGGAAAGTGAGACTAGGTTAATCATCTGCTCGGCTTTAAATTTGAATTAATGAAATGCCATAACAATTAAAGTAAATGAGATTGTGTGTGTGAGAGAGAGAGAGAGAGAGGAATGAGCCAAACAAAGGATGACTAGATGTTAGTAGTGGAGAATGTAGAGCTCGAATGTATTGATAGGCCTCGGTCCAGCATGCCAGTACTCAAGCTGCCTCTCCCCACAGGACTCATTACTTGTGTCAAAAGCATAACCAAAGAAAATAAGTGCCGGGGCTTCCTCTCTTCCTGTCTTTGATAGACCTGCTGGGAAGCAAGACAATAGGGGAAGAGACAAGGGCACTGGTCGAGAGGGGATTTGTGGAACTAAGCTGAGGAAAGCTACCCTACCCCCCGAACTTGCTCACTTCCACTACAAAAGCAATCTGTGGCTTGAAAATGGGCAGATAGTCCCTTTAACGGTTTCCCTTTATGCAAGTGACCATGGAAACAGCGCACAGTTGGAGGAGACTGAACAGGAGCCACCAGTTTAGGATCTGAAAAAGGGGTGTTGGGTAATTATGGGATTGTGGCATGGCAAGGAGATATGATTATTGGATTGTCAGCATAGTAGATGGGGCGTGATAGCAAAGTACCATCATGTTCCCCCACTTCGACCACTGAGAAAGCCAGGACAACTGCAGTGTCTCCATAGTATTACAGGGAGGAGGCAGAGTGTGTTTTTGAAGGACATCAAGTGGGTGATAGTTCTAAAACAATGATCCTTAAACATACAATAAGCAAACCAGAGAAAAGACAGCAAGATATATTAAGTGCAGTTTAAGATACTCTCTGACAATAATGAATGGGTTGTGAGTTAATGAAAAAAGTGAATGTGAAAGAGCAAAGATTCCCGGAGTGCTTTTATATTGCTCCCATTGTCTTCAGCAAAGAAACCATGTGTAAGACACTGTGAAATTATCTGTATAGATACTCTTGCTGCTAACGCACAGGCCTTTGAAATAGGATTCCTAGATTCTACTCCCAGCTCTGCCACAACCCTCCTGTGACTTTTAGCAAGTATTGAGGTTAACATTTCCAAATGTGGCCACTGATTTTGGGTGCCCAAGCAGACACATCTTGGCCCCGTTTTGGACTGCAGGTTTCATTGATTTCAATTGGAGTTGTGTGTGCCCAGCATTTCTGAAAATCAGGGCCAAGGCATGTCTCAGATTGGGCATCAAATCACTAACCACTCCTGAAAAATTGCACCTGAATATATCTCTGCCTCAGCCCCTTGATATGTAAAACAGGGAGAATGATACTTCGTGCATGCGGCATTGAGGTGTTGTGGCTAAGCCCCACCAATAATTCCTCACCTATCAATGACACTGGAGACACTGTGTGTAGTGCAGCTGATGTATTGCTGGGAGCAGTACCAGCTCGTGCTACCAGAAGGTTGGAGCTGCTCTAGCTCCTATATCGATTCAACTTTATTCTGGCTCTTATACCATGCTCATCACCAGTAATGCACTAAGAACATGACAAACATCTCATGACAAACATGTCCTCTCATCCTCTCCCTAGGGCAAGAATTGTGTGCACTGGAGTGTTCTGTTTTGAAATTTACACATGCATGTGTTGCTCTCTCTTCATTTTAGAGAGGGATGATCAAGGAAATGTGCCTTGCACTTGGATCGGGAGGTGGTGAGGTTTGTGATGGACCTTAGTTCCTGGAGGAGTTAATTGCCTAGTCCTGGGCTCACCCTCGAGGAAGCTCTGGCTCCTGTCCTTTGGGGCTGCAATACATCTAGTTGCCACAGGGGGGATACTGGCAGGAGTCCCTGCAGCATCTGAGGCAGCAGAGAGAGGAGGCATAGAGGAAGAAATCCAGGTTTCTGTGGAGTGAGGCAGAGAGGGGTAAGAGCTAAATTGAAGGGGAAGAGTTTGGGAGTCACAGAGGGATAAAATCTGTTTCTCCCATGCTGTTCTTTACTGTAAAATGTCCCAATTTTTCATTCTCAAAGTGGGAGAGGAAAGAGAGTGCTTCTTTTTCTATCCACTTCACCAACAACCTCCCTTATTCCCACCAAAATGCTTCTTTGTGACACACCCAGCCACAGTGTCCCAGCTTTTCACTTTGAATATCAGAGGAGTGCTGACGGAAGATGGAGGGAGGGGACAGATTGCCACCTACAGTACCCACTGATCATCACAGAAGCATGGTGACGCTTAATGTACTTGTGCACCTAATGCACTTTTAAAGAGCTTTGATACACCTGAAAAGAAGGCTAGTGCAATGGGAGAGTTATACACTGACAAAGCACTCCAGTTGCTTTGGAATGCTCTCAGCAGAGAATATTTGAGGGACATGGGCTACAGGTGTTTTCTGCAGTTTGTGCTATTGGTATCTCACTGTGCTGAAAGTGCTTCTGGAAGGCTCAAAAACTGGGCTACAAAGAATACCCTCTCTCCTTTTTTCAGGCTCAAAGCTTGCCTTATTTGCTACAAGAGGAAGGCTGTTTGACATATAAGTGGTAAAAATGTCTGATTTTCCCCTTGGTTTGTGTGAGAGCACAAACCCTACTTTGATCACTGTGTTATCATATGAGGTGTAGCAATGGTAGAGAAGGATTTTCTGCTTGGGAGGGGTATTTCCTCACACAGCCTGCTTCACACAGTCAACCTGTGGAACTCGATGGCACAGGATATAGTGAAGGCCAAAAGTATAACTGGGTTCAAAAAAGAATTAGATAAGTTCATGGAGTATAAGTCCTTTATTGTATTTTTTGAAGTGCACATGATTCTCTAATTTCAGTGTTGGTGCTGAAAATCATGATCACGATTACACCTATGTGTGCCAGCTGCTTTTCTTTACAGGGCTGCTTAGAACTTGCAGAAGGCATTACCACTAATACTGGTTGTTGACTGATAAGTCTCACCACTGTGATTGATGGCATCTAAGTGTCTCATTGCTTTATTGAGCTTTTTCACTTTCTTGACTATTTCTTCCCAGCTATAGTGATATAAGTAAGAGATCCACTGCACTGACTTGCAGCAATTTTGAGGGATGCTATTTTGGTGGGCAAGGAGTAGCAGTAGTGAGTGGAGCTGGAAGGATAGAGGGAGCTATTGAATAGCCCTAGCATTATGGAAGGAACTGCACTGTGTGCTAACCATACACAGCAGAGATGCAGTGTGTCAGCTAGTGAAAGGAGGGGCTGTTTGGGATAAGAGGCGCAGAGGGAGGATCATGGGAGGAGATGCATAGCTGGCTGTGAAGAACTGGCCCTGTAAAAACCTGGATTGCAGCATGATGCTGTGTTTTGTTTTGAAATCTCTGAGCTGCTGCAGCATTTGTACTAAAGTATTTAGACGATCCAGGGGAGAATCACAAAATTTTAGGGCCTGTGTGAACTCATTCAGTGAAGCTCACTCTGCCCTAAATTTCATGGGTTATGATCTTTTGTAGCCAATTTTGCATATTAACAATTGATGTAAAGAACTTTTTGTTCTATTTTTGGATCTTTTTCTACATTTTCAAATATATTTGAATTTAACACAATACAAAGTATACAGTGCTCACTTTATATTATTATTTTTTATTACAAATATTTGCATTGTAAAAAAGATAAACAAAAGACATAGTATTTTTCAATTTATCTCATACAAGTACTGTAGTGAAATCTCTTTATCATGAAAGTGCAACTTACAAACGTAGATTTTTTTTTTGCATAACTGCATTCAAAAACAAAACAATGGAAAATTTTAGAGCCTACAAGTCCACTCAGTCCGACTTCTTGTTCAGTCAATCGCCAAGACAAACAAGTTTGTTTACATTTATGGGAGTTAATGCTGCCCACTTCTTATTTAGAATGTCACCTGAAAGTGAAAATAGGTGTTCGCATGGCACTTTTGTAGCCAGCATTGCAAGGTATTTACATGCCAGATATCCTACACATTTGAATGTCCCTTCATCCTTCGGCCACTATTCCGGAGGACATGCGTCCATGCTGATGATGCTTGTTAAAAAAATAATGCGTTAATTAAATTTGTGACTGAACTTCATGGGAGAGAATTGTATGTCTCCTGCTGCATGGTTTTACCCGCATTCTGCCATGTATTTTGTGTTATGGCAGTCTCGGATAAAGACCCAGCACATGTTGTTTGATTTAAGAACACTTTCACTGCAGATTTGACAAAACACAAAGAAGGTACCAATGTGAGATTTCTAAAGGTAGCTACAGCACTCAACCCAAGGTTTAAGAATCTGAAGTGCCTTCCAAAATCTGACAGGGACAAGGTGTGGAGCATGCTGTCAGAAGTCTTAAAAGAGAAACGCTCCAATGCAGAAACTACAGAACCTGAACCACCAAAAAAGAAAATCAACCAATCAACCTTGGTGGCATCTGACTCAGATGATGAAAATGAATGTGCATCAGTCCGCACTGCTTTGGACTGTTACCGAGCAGAACCCATCATCAGCATGGAGGCGCGTCCTCTGGAATGATTGTCGAAGCATGAAGGGGCATACACATGTTTAGCATATCTGGCATGTAAATACCTTGCATTGCAGGCTACAACAATGCCATGTGATCACCTGTTCTCACTTTCAGGTGATACTGTAAATAAGAAGTGGGCAGCATTATCTCCCGTAAATGTAAACAAACTTGTTTGTCTTAGCAATTGGCTGAACGAGAAATAGGACTGAGTGGACTTGTAGGCGCTAAAGTTTTACATTGTTTTGTTTTCAAATGCAGTTATGTAACAAAAAAAATCTACATTTGGAAGTTGCACTTTTACGATAAAGAGATTGCATTACAGTACTTGTATGAGGTGAATTGAAAAATACTATTTCTTTTGTTTATCTTTTTTACAGTGCAAATATTTGTAATAAAAATTTATAATATGAAGAGCACTGTACACCTTGTATTCTGTGTTGTAATTAAAATCAGTATATGTGAAAATGTAGAAAACATCCAAAAATATTTAAATAAATGGTATTCTATTATTGTTTAACAGTAAGATTAAAACTGCGATGAATAACAATTTTTTAATCGTTTGACAGCCTGACTATTTACATATATACAGACATGCAGCACTCCTGTAGCAGGGCAAGGTGCTTCCTTTTCTACATCTATGCATCAGCGTGCTCTGTGGAAACTGGCAGAGATTTTCCCTCGGTTTGGATCTCTTTTCTGATTAAAACAAGAACCCCTGGGAACTGACAATGATCTCTCCTTTCACTTTGGGAGGAATCGGATTTTGTGAGTGCCTCTGATTCATGTACTGATGATCACTTGCCATTAGGAACCCACATGTTTAAATATTCTGTTGACCTCAAACAGCTACTGTGGGTGGTTTTACTTTTCTTTTTGGCTCACTGCATTTTTTACTGGCTTTGGTCAAAGAAGCACAACATAAAAGGGCTATGCAGGCTTATCTCTCTCAGGTGAATAGATTGTAGAACTTTGGGGCACCTAGGAGGGAGATTCCATTGGAGAACCCAAATAACAGACAGAATAACACTAGTAGTCTTTGGGTAGCTGTGTGTTTCAACAGCTGCTGCCCTCTTAAGCTCAACAGACTGTGTGAAATCCCTCCTTCTTCTCTCTTTTTATCTGTTTTAAAACTGTTTTAAAATGATTATTTTCACCTAGTCTTGGTTGTTGTGGTTATGCCTGTCCTTTTAAGATGATAACCTTTTACCTAAAGAAGCAGAGCTCCCAAACAAGCAACCTCCCTCTCCCTTCCATATATAGAAGAGAAAAGTGAAGAGCACATACAGTTAGAAATAGGGCTTGAAATCTCGCCAGAAACACTGTTCTCATGTTATTTCAGAACTTCCTAGCTGAAACCAGAGGGTACTAGTAGACTTTGAAAAGAAAAAAATTAAAAGTAAACAAGACTTTTTGAACCTTGCGAATTGTTCACTTTGCATTTGGTTTGGGACGAGGGGTGACTTATTTTATCAAGACCTGTTTGCCCATCGCTGTTTGAGTCAGGAGCAGATTTACCCTAAAACATACTGTGCCGTGGCACGGGGCCCCCAATGACAGGGCCCCCCAAAACATAGGCACGGGAACTAGGGGTACGGGGGGTGCTGCAGCACCCCCACATTTTATGCAGGGCTCCACTGCCGCTCCACGCCCAGGGTCCTGGCTGCCGCCCCACGCCCAAGGCTCTGCGGGCTCCACTGCCACCCCATGCCCGGGGTCCTGGCTGCCGCCCCATGCCTGGGGCTCTGCGGGCTCCGCTGCCACTCTGTGCTCGGGGTCCTGGCTGCCGCCCCACGCCTGGGGCTCTGCGGGCTCCGCTGCCACCCCACGCCCGGGGTCCTGGCTGCCGCCCCAC